>NC_079502.1:8233480-8533480 GCF_030052815.1 Hevea brasiliensis
CAAATAAGCTAGAAAAAGGGGTTTAGCAAACATCAAATTGAATTATTTTGTATGAAAATTCATATAAAACCAATTAAAGTATGTACATAATTAAAATAATAAGTATACATTTAAAAATGAAATACTTAATTATTAATTAATATTAGATTCTCCTAAAACAATAAAGGATTCACCATATTCAAAGATTTCAAAATCATAAACACAACTTCAAAAGAAGAATGATACTCGGCAGATTGTACTCCCTTTCGTTTAAAGTTTTGCATAATAATTAAGAAAATAATTAAAACACTTAAATCATAATAAAATATATCTTAATTTGATTAAATTATCTTTTATCTTACCTAATTAAGAGAGAGAAATATTAAGATGAGTTTTATAAAATTATACAAATAATTATTGTGTTTAGTAGAAATAAGGATAAAATTAAAAAAAAAATAATACTCTTTAATTTTTTAAAAATGATAAATAATTATAAAGAAAATAACTTCTAAATACACATAAAAGAATACATATAAAAATGGACGGAATAAGTAGTAAATAGATTACATAGTTCTCCAATCTTGAATCCATCCCCAGTTCCCGACCACTCTAACGGAACGTCTATGCTTCCATTTTTGCCCTTTAATAATAATTTTTTATTCAAAAGTTGTTATTTACAAATCATACTATAAGTCCAAGAACCTTAGAGGAATAGTTTATCAAACAAAGTCCAACTCAACATTTCCAAACAAATTAAGCCTATAAAAATCCCAAACGAATTTGCCATTTGAAAGAGAATTTTCTCCCCTTTTTCATCTCAATCTCAATTCTCTTCGGATAGCTTAAGCGTCTTCTTTGGTGAGTTCCTGTGCCCTTTTGGATAGAGAGAACCTTTCTTCGGCTAAAGTCTGGACTTGTCTCCCTCCCCACCGTCTAGTTAAGTGCAGATATCCTTTTGTTTTTGGTTTGCTGTTACAGACCCTGTACTTGTAGGGAGAGGCACCATTTCTATGATTTGTATTGCTTTTGTGCGTTGTCTTGTGTGTAGATTCTCAGCTCAGGGGCAGATCCAAGGAAGGTACATTCGAAGATTAAGAGCTGTCATTTTTAAGGAGTTACTTGCGGATGCTCCATGGCTAGATGAGATTGAGAGGCCATGACTTCTATTTTCCTCTATCCCAAGTCAAAAACGTCAGAAGTTCAATGGCTTCTTCTAAATATGATGGCTATCTATTGTTTTTTTGGGTTTATTCTTGGTAATACTTGGTTTTCAAGCGTTGCATGGTTATGGCAAGAGCTTCTTCTCTCTAGTCTCTGATGGGTCGCTGCGGTTCTACAAATTCTCAACGTGGCAACGCTGATTAGGCCTTTAACCCTTTGATCAGGTGTAGAACGAGGGATCAAGTGAGGAATGGGCTTCTTTTGTTGGGCCTGTATATTGGGTTTGGGTCCTCTTATGTAAATCAAGCGTCAGGCCTTGAAATTCGAAACTTGCCCGATGGGCTTTTATACAATGTTACGTGCAATTAAAAA
Organism: Hevea brasiliensis; assembly: GCF_030052815.1. Lineage (NCBI taxonomy): Eukaryota > Viridiplantae > Streptophyta > Magnoliopsida > Malpighiales > Euphorbiaceae > Hevea > Hevea brasiliensis. The sequence continues at coordinate 8,234,993 of NC_079502.1, forward strand.
AAAAAAGAAATAATTTGGGATAATTACAAATCCATCTGTAATGGGGGAAGTGATAATGCTTTGCCAGTAAGCGTTGCAAAGAAAATCTATGAATTGGCTACCCAAAAACATTGATTATTCCAGATAATCTGATCTATAAAAACTAGGTACACTTATTTCCATGAAGGGAAGAGGAAAACATTTTTTACAATTATTCTTAATAGTTTCCTTCTATTGCTTCTTTGGTGGGATTTACATTTACTCGCAAGTGTTTAGAAAGATATGGAAGAGGGAGAGAAAAAACACACAACACAAAATATGATGACGAACTAAATTCATGTACAAGCAGTAAATGATGCAATAATTATAATTAACTGTACAGTTCAAAAGATGACAGAGATCTCATACACAATTGACAAGTGACATGGCATCACTGATCACACAGAAGAACAAGCGAAAAATACATGCCAAATATGATTGATGATGCTCCATGAGTTTGAGAGAATTAGCTCTGCCTCACTACTATTAGTCCCCTCAGACATTGAGCTCAAATATCAACGTCTTTTTTCAGTAAACCCCCAAACAATCATATTCATTCCATCTTGTAAGCCCAACCATGTTTGTCAAGATATGCTTGGACTGCTTCCTTTATCGCAAAGTTTGGAATTAGCTGTGATGGATCAAGTGGTTCTCGCGTGATTGGATCAAATTTGCCCGCCTAAATCAAAATCAAGCGAATGAGCAATAATAATAATAAATAAAAATGAAAGAAATGAAAGACATCCCAATCAAAAGATGCAATGTGAAAACCTTCTGAAGATGGTCAAGGATCACTGCTCTTTCATATGAAACCCCACTTGGCGTAATGACAGGATCACGGAATATATCAAGTGTAATTTTACAACATAGGTAATCTGGCACCTGTAATATGCAAATCTTAATAACAATGAGAATGACAAAAGTTATATATATCAAACAGACACAGATACTACCTCGGTTGGCGTGTCATCTTCTGCAGCTCTCTTAAACACTTGTCCTAAATCCTCCAATTCTTTCAAATGGGGAGCAATTGTCTCGTCCAAAAATCCTTCTGTTTGAGAACTATCAAGGAAACGTTTCTCCTTAAGTGCATTCTCACAGGCTTCTCTGTTAGAAACAAAAGTAACTCATGTGAGTGGTAAATAGGAAAATAAGCAAGCAAACAATTGTTGTCTAAGCATTTTAGAGAGCAGAGATCCTTTTGAAAAACAAAGGCTAAACTCACGGGGTTTACATACTTCAAGCTTTGTAGTTCCCATGAACGCTTAGTAGATGCTTGCTCCCATTCCATGTATTTTGCTTTTGCAAGCTCTTGCCAGATCTCTTCTACCATATAACCCATTGGGTCGGCACCCCTACCAAGATCCAGAGCCTACAAAAATGAAGAGTTCAGATCTTCATAAAATAAATTAAATCTGATGCTCAGAATCAAATCTTCATTATTAAGAACAGCATCTAACTAGCACCATATATATACACATTAAGATATCGCATCCAAGATGCTATATCATATAACAGCATCTAACTACCTTCAAATTCTCAAATCTGCTATTCAGAGTTAGCAATCACTGCCACACCATGTCACTTCTTTTCAAGTACAATGTTAGGTTCCCTTCTCATATCTTATTTCGAAATCCCACAAGCCACAGTCTGTAGCTTTCACAATACCAATATATCACACTGGGAAAACCATGACTACCAATTGGATCTAAGGGGACTTGTATCAGCATTCATATCTTCCATTACTGTAGCCTGGAGAATTAACATTCTAGCCAGCCTTCCAAAAGTGAAAACCTACCCCAAACACACCACTCCTAATATCCAAAAAGTAAAATATCTACCAGATAAAATATAAGCAAGGAACCTTGTCAAATCCATCAGATCAGAGGTAGGTTACTAGATCCATAACCATAGGGCCTTATCAGTTGTCACATTTAATAATTTTTATTTACCACATAAATGTAAGGTCGAATCACCCAATCGCACAAGCAAGACTGGATGTAGCTGCTTGAATTTCAGGACGAGACTAAATGCTTTTGCCACTGGAAGATATGAATGCTGATGCATAAAGTTCAGGAATTTCAATAAGCCGTCCAAGCTTTCCTTCCTTTTCCTGATAGGAAAACGCCATCCTGTTGACCATCACATAAGCACATATCACTGAAGAATAAATAATTGAGACTATTTTATTTTGCATGGTGAAATACCTCAAGTACATATTGAAATCAAACAACTGTACAGGTTAAGCACCTAGATACATTGACATCATGAACTTTCCCATTACAAAAGCAATTTTGAATACAGATCTGACTAGAAGAAATATGATTGCATAAGAAAGTAGCTCATGCATCTTGGAACTGTCACCCCTGCTTTCTTATTCTCTTTAGAGGTCAGCTTAAGCCTATAGTGGACTCTATGTTGCTTTTTCCTTTTTTTGCTTAAAAAAAAAGCAGGACCAGGTCTGACTCAACTCCAAAAGCTAACTCAAGGGAGGAGGAATGCCCAACACCTTATAATGAGCACATTACTCTATCCGAAACGAATGTGGGATATTAACAAACAAAAAGAAGAAGAAGAAAGGGTATAGAATTCAAAAGAAATGAATTTCTATCCATTGATAAGAGACTTTGCCCATTAATGTGAGTGGCTTTCACCCATTGTACATTGGAATTCCATGGAAGGAGAGAGGATATGATAATATCAGCACTCTTTCCAAATTTAATTTGGTATCAGAGCCCGTATTGGATTATGAGTTCCAGCTACCCATAAAACTATATAATTAGGCTCATATTGGATTAATACTAAATATTAATTATCAAGTGACAACCACGTAGTTGCACTTGAGGGAAGAGTATTAGGAATCCCACATTGAAAGAATATAAAATGAAAGAGCAATATATAAATAGTTGAATTATAACATTGAATTGGCTAGTCATTTGATGTATAAATCAATTCAACCATCTATATAAGACCATATTAAAATAAATTAATATGTAATTTGTCAGCACTTTTTTCAAATTTAACAATTATAAATAAATAAATACATAATATCTAAAGAGTGTTAACAACTCAACAAGATACTAATGGCTAATTTGTCTATCAAGCCTTCATAATGCACCAATTATCAGCTTTTTTTTCTTGGAAGAATAAGTTGTTTGAAACTTAACCTGTAATTTTAAAGGAAGTTAATAACAAAGACTAACAATATTTTTTTATTACTTAACATCTATAATTCATTATTCTCCTAGGGTGTTGGGCATAAGGATTTGGAATTTGAATAATTGAAGAACCTTTTCTTGCACCTGTTTTTTAAATTTTTCTATGCATCTCTTGTTAATGGTTTAGTGCCTACAGGCTACAGCAAAACAAACATCAGCATGCAAATTGCAGCACTGCACCCCTTGCCTGATAATAAAAAGAGTTTCATGATGATGATTCCTTACCTTTTGCAATTCCCTTACTCCTTCAGCTAACTCATTCTTCTGTAGTAATGCAAGTCCCAACATATAGTGGGCCTGTCATGTGGCAAAACAAGGGTGAACTTCGCATGATCATGATAAAATATATCTGCACATTTACAGAAAACAACACATGCATGTATGTGTGTAATTTAAGGAGCATCCACACAAGATTAGATAATAGATTGAAGCCAACTGTTTCTGTTAATAATAAGCCCAGCACCAAGCAAATGCCGACTTCTTTTCAAACATACATGAAAGGATCAACCTTTATGCTCAAAGCATAATAAATATGACAAGAAAAAATGACAAAATATGCAGTCTATGCTTCTTTTAAACTTAAGCATCTTCAATCATAAGCAATTCTGATGTGATAGTTTATACCTCCTTCCCCTCTTCTTCTTCTTGTTTATGTTATCAGGAAGATGCTCTTCTCTTCCTCTCCCTGATTTTTATTTCATTCAAAGCAACATTCTACTCTAAAATTGATTCATACTTTACCATAGAGATGGTGTTTCTTTTGTGTTGATAGTTACTTGGCACAAGGGAGAAGAAAGCATGATTTAAACATAATTAACTTTTGAAGGGGAGAAATAAGTTATTTACTCTCTAATGCTCTTTACACTGTTTTTGGAAGATTTCATTAGATAGGAAAGGATGATAATTAATCCATGAAATACAAAAGAAAAGAAATGAGAGGTTAGCAATTTCTCATGATTGGAGGTTTTACAATATAGAAAAGAATTTTAAGAATTAAGGGTAAAATAGTCATGTTCAGAAAAATATTTGTAAACTTGACAGAGAAATTTTATTCCCTCAACTTTGACGGGAAAGCAAAGTAGGGTTTTCCCCTACATTTTCTTTCTTTTCCAAATTCATCAAACTTCCATACAAGCAATAACTCTTATCCCTTCATGTTTTCCTTTCTTATCCCCCCATCCAATCAAAGTATTGGTGACACAGAATTGTCATCAGAAGGTTCTCCTTTAGATTGACCTTATTGATTCACAGAAAGTTGAGGCATATCATTAAAAAAAAGGTTGGTGAAATAAACATGAAGATACTCTCTTAATAGTGGTCTTCACTCTAATTTAAGAAGGGGGCCAACGAATAAAAAACACAGTAAGTTTTTTTAGCATGTACTCTATTCACTGAAAGCACAACGTGAATGTAGAGAGAGTGTATATCTTGATGGACTTTCTTTCTTTCTTTTTCTTTTCAAGCCCACAATTGGCTTTAAAAGCAGTAAGGACGAATGGAGGCTAATACTAGTGGAAAAACCATATAGATATTCTTAGTCAATAAAATACTAATATTCAATAATTCAAATAGAAAGTTTAACACGTGTGTGTTTAAAACAGCAAGGATATTAGCAATTGTTTGGATGTTCTGTTCACAAATTAAGAATATTGGACAAAGTTGTTTGGATCTTCTGTTCACAAATTAAGAATATTAGACAAAGTTGATAGAGGATATCATTTAATGTGTGCGTGTGCGTGCGCGCGCACGCGCGTGTGTAGCTAGTTTGTGAGAATCATGGGGAGGAATGTGGGAGGAGGAGTAGGATATTGAAGAGGTGAATGGATGTCTATGACAAGAAATTGATGTTGTCCAAGGGTGGTATGGAGCTTACTCCTATTGACACAAGTAAAATCCTACAGATTTCTTTTTCTCATACTCTTGGTGGGTGTACAAGGCTTGCTGTTTATTCTCTAATGGTAAATTATGATAGTTCGCTACTCATCTAGTGTAAACCAATGTGCATTTTTTCATGCGGGCGTGTTAGCATTGAATATTGAATGATCTTCTCTGCACATGGTCATCATGTTTAATCATTTGCTCACAAAGTAATGCACAAGAAGGTTTTGTGATGACGGACATGAATGTATGTGTTAAGACACACATCCTTCATTGAAGGTAGCATAAAGCTTTCTGCTGCCAAGTAACCAAATAATCTCAAGCCATTGAATTTCCTACATGATAACAACTCAGCATTTCTTGAACAGAACTTTCTAATAGCACTGTAATAACTCGTTGGTTTATCAACTCTTATCAACTTCAAACACAAGTATGCAACTATGCAAGTTCAAAATCAACAACAAGAACCCCATAACTAATAGTAGCGAATGACAGAGCAATAGCATCGTCGAGCACAAGCATACCTTGACAGAATTGTGGTCAAGTTGAATCGCTTTGCGACAATCGTCTTCAACTTTAGTCCAATCACTGGATTCCAATAGAGTAACCCAAAAACAATTGAAAGCCAGAACAAAAATAAATAATGCCCAAAAGAAAAATAACCGAGAGACAGTTAAAGACAAAGAAAAGAGGTTAGTGCTCGTACATACTTCCGTTTCCGATGACATAGAGCCCGATTCGTCCAATAGATAGGAACATTAGGGCACAAAGTAATTGCCTAGCATTTCAACAAAAGAAATGAAACATTAAATTAGTTGATTTACGCAAAAAACAAAAAGGGGAAAAAAACTTAATTAACAAAAGAAAAACTCATCCAATAAATCCCTAATCAACAAATTTATGAGAAAGAAGAAAAGAACGCCCAAGATAAATTCTTTTTTAATTTTTCAAACATTCTCTTGATGAATTAGAATTAGTACCTCAGTATAAGCCTCGATGGCGGCTCCAAATCGGTCCTTTCTGAAATAGGAATTGCCATCAATCCTCAATAGTTCAGCTTGTTTCGCGGCAGCAGCAGCGGCAGCAGCAGCAATAAATGCAGGTCCAGGACCCATTCTCTCTATGGTTCTCTTGATCACACAAACTCTTCAAGTCTAGCGATCATCCAATTTCTCTATAATCTGGCTACTCTCTCTCCAGAAGTTTCTGAAATGTATCAACAAGTTTCTCCCAATTTACATATCGCATGTGAAGAAGCTATGTGCGTAGGGATAACTGTAGATTGATGTGAAGATGAATCGACTGTGATGAAGAAAGGAAGCCTTGATTGCAGGGGAACGGGCTCTGTGTGGGGAGAACTGATTGGGTTACGAGTAGGGGACGTGGTTAGGTCACAGAACAGTTTTATAGGACAATTCTAGATGTAGAAGTTAAATTTCAATTGGCGGTTGGAGTTGGCGAAGGGTGATTAATTTCCAGTCTTTGTATTTTCTACCTACGTCAACCATACCGTACCTTATTTTTTAACCAATATTGCGTGATATTTATTTATATTTTAAAATTTTTAAAGAAAAAATAATTTTTCTATTTTCTTCGGGAATATTTTTTTATTGCTTATTTTAAAACATAGTAACCATCATTAAATAAACTAATAAATAAATTTAATGCAAATGAATCAATTTTTAAAAATAATTTTAATATTATTATATAAATACCATAATATTTTTATTTGTATGCAGTGGATTTTTTATTATAATAGTAAGATATTATTACTAATCACTGACCATGTTAATTATTTAGTTTGGAGCGATTTGGAGAGTAGTCTCCATAATTCTAAACACATTTAAATTAAAAATAAATAAAATAAAATAAAAATAAAAACTGACCCTTAATAATTTTTGAAAAAAAAAATAATATCATATCTAAAATATTTCCAACATTATTAAAATAAAATAGAAGACTTTTAGTATTATTTTTATAATTTTTAAACATTGTAAAATATTTGACAAATTTTTAAAATTTGAAAAAATCATTTTTAATCTATCTCGAATTAAACATTTCACATATTTAACAAGAGTGAATAACAAGTAACCAAATTGCGGCTAATGGTGCCCATTCCGAGCCTAAGCATATCCCTAAATACTCAGATGATCTAAAAATATAAGAATTCCAAAACAATAACCGAACACTTAAACAGTACGAACTGCAAGCATCAGTCAGGAATCTACACCAAAACCTATATAAAATACCCCAAAAAAAAAAAAAGGAGAAAAGCTTAATGAAACAAAGCCTCCCCGCCCTTAAAATTTAGCATTTTAAGATAATTTCGATTAGTATTCTAACATTGAATACGTTACAATTCATAGTCTAGAATAACAATTTTTGCTTTGATGACAAATTACTCCAACATGGAAATATAAGCATGGTAAAAAAATCAGTATATTTTGGAGAAATTAAAGGCATGCCACACGAACACAACTATTTTAAAGTGTCGATTTGAAGTAGTAAACAGGTTTAGATTAAAAAATAACTAACATTCAACCCCAAACAAAATAATTCTGCAATGATTAAACTGCCTAATGGGAAGAGTATCGTTTCAACAGCAGAATCATCATATAATATAGCAAAATTGTTTACTCATCCTCCTGGCTCCTCAATCTAGCCAGTTTGTTGGTAACAACAACATCCAACTGAGCTGCTCGCTCAACGATCTCTTTTCTCTTTCGAGTGGATACATCATGGGCAATCTCAGCACAGTAAGTCCTAGAATTTTTTGTCAATCAATAAGGAAAAGTGATCATGGAATTCACACAAGTCCTTAAAAAAACGTTTAAAGAAAGAAGTACCTGTTGTGCATCATCAAAAGTTCAAGCTCCTTGACATTGTGCACAACAAACTTCTTAAATCCATTGGGAAGATAATGGCGAGTTTTCTTGTCCGACCCATAACCGATGTTGGGCATCAGAGTGCATCCCTTGAACTTTCTCCTGACCCTTGAATCAATACCCTTTGGCCTTCGCCAGTTTGTCTGCAGTGCATTTAAAGGTAAATTCAAAGAACTTCAATACATGCATTTGAGCATTCAGGAATTCCAACAGATATTGATAAACTCAGTCAAAATGTATACAAATACAATAACTGTTAATCAACACAAATGTGTAGCCATTAATTTAATCCATGTGGCTGGTGAGGAATATGCAACAAGAAACTAATAAACAGACCCATCACTGGCCACCGAAACCCATCAATAGCCAGGCTGGCTAACTACCTCAAAAGTGATGCCTAGACCAAAAAGGATAGCACATTTCTGCAATGGTTCATCGCAGACACTGTATACTGGAATCATGTCAGGCAAACTAAAAGTGAAGGCCGAATTTCTAATTAGTGCATAGCAAGCTTTTCAGCTCCGGCAGTTGGTAACGGCTATAGTCTCATCTATAACCCACATTTCAGAAAGGCACAAGGCCAATGAACACTTGTTAGCGAGCAAATTTGAACAAAGAGAATAAGACTTTCAAATTAGAGGGCAATATAAATGAACACTAATTGAACATTACTCAAAGATAATTACACTCCTCCAATTACTTGAAGTGCTTTAATAAACTAAATAATTAAACAATTACACTCCTCCAACTCCATTGCAGACTTTGATACAGTAACTAAACAAGTGTGGGTCAGAACCAGGCCCCCAAATCAAAGGCTCCAACAGAAGCATCAGAGGGAGCAGACATGTCAACCCATAAAGTTCAATTTCTGTGCACCTTACCATGCTACCTTCATCGGATATTCAATCCAGAGCATCGGCTTATTGTACACAGATTACTAAATGTAAACAGAACTATTCAACACAATTGAAAAACAAAGAAACAAAACCAACAGTAGCCCACTGTTCAACTAGGAATTGCAAATACATAAACTACAGAAGCAAAACCTATACTAAAGGGTATTCACACCTTATGATATGAATTCAAATGATATAAACATTAGGGGGTCCTCTACTTACGACGCGCTACATCGAAACCAGGGTGTAGCGAGAAATATGCAAGGGTGTAGGGCATTCACCATAAACAAAGGTTTTGGGAAGATATGGATAATTTAATGCAAGACATACCGAATGAAGAGAATATTTTCATCAGTGAAGATTTGAATGGATGTGTAGGAAGTGATAGGCAAGGTTATGAGAATGTTCATAGAGATTTTGGTTTTGGAAGCCAAAATGAGGAGGGAAAAAACATCCTGGATTTTGCTATGGCATACGATCTAATACTAGCAAATACCTACTTTATAAAAAGAGAGTCATATTTAGTGACTTTCAAAAGTGGGCAACATAGAAGCCAAATTGACTTCCTCTTAATTAGGAAGACAAATAGAGCTCTATGCAAAGATTGCAAGGTCATTCTGGGAAAGGCTTTAACAAGTTAACATCAGTTAGTAGTCTTACATGTCAAATTTAGGAACAATTCAAGTAAGACTAGAAGAAATAGTATATCTCAAATAAAGTGGTGGGAGTTAAAAGGAGTAAAGCAAGTGAAATTAAAAAATAAGCTTCTCTAGTCCGAAGCATGACAACTGGATATGGAGGGCCAATGGTATGTGGATACAAATAACATCAAAGATTAGATAAATAGCTAAAAAAGTACTTACAGAGTCTAGAGGACATAGACCATCCTCAAAAGAGAAATGGTAGTGGAATGAGGAAGTACAAAAGGCAGCGAAGAGAAAGAATGAATAATGTAAGAAATTACCTAAGTATGACAATAATAAGGCATATGAACAGTACAAAATAGCAAAGAAAGAAGCAAAAAAAGCAGTTAGTCAAGCAAGAGCACAGGCTTTTAAAAAGTTATACAAGAAACTTAGAACTAAAGAATGAAAGAAAGATATAGATTAGTAAGGAGGAGAGAAAAAAAAAATGTCAAGATCTCAATCAAATTTGGTGCATTAAGAATAAAGAAGGAAAAGTATTGGTGACAGATGAGGACATTAAAGAAAAATGGAGAAATTATTTTGATGACCTCTTTAATGATAATCAAAATGGTAATAGCGTGAATATAGACTACAAAGCAATAGAAAAAAACGTGAATTATACTAAAAGGATTAGATCTTTATAAGTAAAGAAAGCACTTAAGAGAATAAAAGTAGGTAAAGCCTATGGACCCGATGAAATACCAATTGAAGTGTAGAAGTATTTGAGAGATATAGGAGTGACATAGTTAACTAAATTGTTTAATAAGATTCTAAACTCAAAGTAAATGCCCGATGAAGTGGGTAAAGCCTGTGGACCCGATGGAATACCAATTGATGTGTGGAAGTCTTTGGGAGATATGGGAGTAGCATGGTTAACTAAATTGTTTAATAAAATTCTAAACTCAAAGAAAATGCCCGATTAATGGAGGATGAGTATTTTAATAACTATTTTTAAAAATAAGGAAGACATACAGAGTTGCCCAAACTATAGGGAAATTAAACTCATGAACCATACTATAAAGTAGTGAGAGAGAGTTGTGGAACATCGACTATGCCATGATACTTCTCTCTCTCCCAATCAATTTGGTTTCATGCCTGGTCGTTCAACTATGAAAGCAATCTTTCTCATTATAAGCTTGATGGAGAAATATAGAGATACGAAGAAAGATTTACACATGATTTTTATCGATTTGGAGAAAGCTTACAATAGTGTTCCAAGAGATGTCTTATAGATAGTATTAGAACAAAAGAGGGTATCTATTAGATACATACAAGTGTTGAAAGATATGTATGAATGAGCAACTACTATTGTGCGCACAGTGAGAGGAGACATAAGAGATTTTCCTATCTCAGTTGAATTACACCAAGGTTTAGCTGTAAGCCCTTAGCTTTTTACATTAGTTTTAGATGAATTGACGAAACATATACAATCGAGTATCCCTTGGTGTATGATGTTTGCGAATGATATAGTTCTGATAGATGAGACGCAAGAACAAGTCAATAGAAAACTAGAGCTTTAGAGAAGTACTCTAGATTCAAAGGGCTTGAAGTTAAGTAGAACAAAGACAGAATACATGCATTGCAAGTTCAGTGAAGGCCAAACTGGTGATAGAGAAGGAGTTAATTTGGATAGAGTAGTACTATCCAAAAGCAATCACTTTAAATATCTTGGCTCAGTCCTTCAAGTAAATAGGGGAAGTGAGGAGGATGCTAGTCATAGGATTAAAGCCGGATGGTTGAAGTGGAGACGTGCCACGGGAATTTTATGTGATCGCAAGATTATCAATAAGTTGAAATGAAAATTTTACCGTACAACAATACGACCGGTCATGTTATATGGCAGTGAGTGTTGGGTACTAAAGGAGTCGTATGTGTCTAACATAAGAGTTGCAGAGATGAGAATGTTAAGGTAGATAAGTGGCCATACTAGACTAGAGAAAGTTCGTAATAACAGTATTGGAGAAAAGGTAGGAGTGGTGTCAATTGAAAATAAATTGAGAGAAGGGAGATTGAGACGGTTTGGTCATGTGAAGCGTAAACATACGGAGGCTACAGTTAGACAAGTAGAGCGCATTAGGTTAGAGAATAAAAAGAAAAGAAGGGGTAGGCCTAAACTGACCTGGAGGAGAGTAGTACAACATGACCTAGAAGCATTACATATTTCCAAGGATTTAACCCAAAATCGTTTAGAGTAGAGAAAGAAAATCCATATAGCCGACTCCAAATTTTTTGGATAAAGGCTTAGTTGAATTGGATTGAGTTGTTTGGAGGGATTATCCCTTAACTCAAGAACATTGCTACAAAATAGTCCACAATCTCTCTGAAAGCTCAAAAATAAAATTTATCACAACTTGAGATCCAAGCAGAATACTTGACATTAGTACACCATTTTAAGAGGAAATGACCCATCCAAACTGAAGAGAACGTCTTTAAAAGTCCACAAAAGTATCTAATGAACTAGAGCCCTTTGCTATTGCACCCATATATGCAAATAATTTGTACAAAAATAATAATGCACTCTTTGAATCCCATGATGTCAGAAATGACATTTGTGGTCAGTAATAAAATGTTGTCACATTATCTTGTTAATCTTAAATAATAATGCTGCTACTTATCAAAGATAAAGAAGCACATCTATAACCAAGAATTTTAGGCACCACAAAAGAAAAAATAAAATAGTGATGATGGAGATAAAGGAAGTAAAGAAAGGAACATCTAGCAAGAAAAAAGTAGTCAATATAACAGAGCACTTAATGGAAGGGATCAAGAAATGCAAACCTTCACAGAAATCTTACGGTCACTCTGGGGCCTCTTGAACTTCTTTACTCGCTTCTTCACAATCTTCTTGGACAGCAAAGGAACAGCCATGGTCTCTATGACCAAAAAATTAAAAAATTAAAAAAATTAGGAAAAGGAACATGAGCAGTTGACGTATACAGAAAGCTTTCATATATTAACGTATACGTGGGACAGGATAAAAATACCTAAATCCAGCTAGCCCAATATCAGAAATTCAAATTTTCAATCATTTTCTCTTTTGACTGGGCCAATAAACAACATTAACCTAAAAGAAAAGAAAAACAATTTGATTTCCACATTGTATTTACTGTACATGTGGTCTAAAATTAATTTCAAATTTATTTTTTAAACACAATTCCAGTAGATTTCCAATGATGGGCTACGAATTATGCTTTCTGTGTACCCATTAAGGTGATCTAATTAGTTTCCATGCAATAATTACATGAATAGATGTTCATAACAAGCATACCCTAACCATAAACTTTACCTAGAAATTCAACATCAATTGAACAAAGGTAACTAGAAATGAACAGAGCTGCTAAGCTGAGCCATTTTCAATAAGATGTCTCTCTATTAAAGTAAACAGAATCACATAAATACTAGAAAAAAATATTCAGAAGCACGCAGGAGGAGATAAAAGAGAGATTCGAGTTAGAGACCTGCTTCAGCCGCCGCACTGCCACTCCTGGGATATGGGTAAACCCTGAAAAGGCGAAGAGTCCTAGGGTTTTTAACTTCAAAAGAGACCTATATATGTTACTGCAAGGGTTTGGTTTTGGAATTTGAATGGCCCAATATAATAAAGGTCCAAATGAGGCCTCAGTTTAATGGACATATTGCAATGTTCAAAAATAAAAGAAAATTATTTTTATTTTTTAGATTATAACTATTAATACTTTAATTTATACTATAAATAATAATAAAAATTTTAATTTTTAACTATTTATTATTGAATTAATGTGATAAAAAACACATCAAAATGGTAATAATGTAAAATGTCTCAATTGAAGTTAAAATACATCAAAATAAAATAACTACGCTTGTTATGTAGCCCATCAAATATTATTTAATTTATTATGTATTAATTGAATTCAATATATATTTTTTATTGATTAATTTTTATAATTCATTTCTAAATTTTACTTTATGTTTCACTTTTGTCTTCTAATTTTAATTTATTACTAAAAAAATTTTAAATATTAATTTTATTTCATAAAAAAATTACTCTAAATTACAATAGTAGGTTTTTATATTAAAAATCCCTTTAAGCTACACTGTGACATTTACTAATGTAATTTTAATACTTTTCAATAAAGATAAATTCTTTCTCTTTTCAATAAGAAAATCGTTGTAATGATATTAATATTTTTGTGATAGGTCCAAATAATAATTGAAATGACTAATATTTTATGAGTATGAGAGAAAAAGAAATGAAAAAATAATTTTATTATTTACTAAACTGGAAAATCTATTATAACTTATTGAAGATATTATTATGATAATAAAATTAAAATTCAAAAAAAAATTAATAATAAATTAAAGTTAATGGACGAAATCAAAATACATGATAAAACTCATATACGAACTATAAAAATTACTTATATTCTATTTGAAAACCATCATTTTTCTTGCAAATGTAACGCAAAATCCGTCATCAAAAGATTAAGGTGTTAAATGAAAGAATCATGTTGACTTGAAAAAGCATCAATTCTTTCAAATCTTGATAACAAGAATTATATATGGTAGTGTCTTTAAATTCAAAGATTTAAGGACATTTTCTCTTTGATTTGGTACCTTCTTATATCAGTTCAAGTGATTATCAATACCATTTTGTGGATATTTTGCCTTCTTTTTATTATTATTTTTCTTAAGCTTCCTAATTGCTCAAATAGACTCATTGAGAAGTTTAATCAAACATATGGTAAGCTCAACACACACCCCATTTCTTAATTAAGCTTCCATTTTGCATTTATACTTGTTATTTATGGGTTCATAGATTTGGATTTAAATAAAATATTTGTTGATTTTAATTTCAGCAAAACCATGGAAAAAAAATGAAGATAACTTGTAAAATTTAAATGTATTTGCATAGAGAGATTAAGAATTGAATATATATAAATTATTTGAGTAAATCAAAATTAATATTCAACAATTTCTTTCTTGGAAATATATAGGAGGTTGAAATGAGTTTGGAAATTGAGGAGAAGAGGGACAATGATGGACCAAAAGCAGCTACCATCGCTTGTGGTAATTAAGTCATTAATTAACCTAGCTTCTATCTTATGTGCTTCAATTAAATTTTCTTGTTTCACAACTCTTTATATATATTAACATGTGTTTTCATGTGAAACTTTTTGAAATTAGGGCATGAAAAAGCATAAACTCATCTTATTTATGATAAAATTTAATTAATAAAGAGATGGTTTAATCAAATTCTAATTAAACTATTATAGTTTATGAAAAATTTATACTTAAATTCGGTCTACTAGATACAAACATGTGAGATACATGTATTTATTATGTGAATCCCATCATATATTTATATATTGAGTATACGATAGATCAGATTTAGGTAAAAAAAAAAATCATAATTTATAATTGAAGGGATTTTAGTATCATAATTAGATAACCACTCAATTTAAGTTTGTAGAGGTTAAATATAGATTTTAAACTTTTAATATGTGGGAGAATTACCTTCCTTGATGTGTGATTAGTCTTTAATATATATAGAAGTATATTTATTTAAAAGAATTATGAAATTACTACTATTTAATTATTTATTTGAATAGATAATAAAATAATATTTTTCACTTTAATTAAAAAAAAAACATATAACCCTTTTTACTAATTTATCTTCACTTTAAAAAAAATTAATAGAATTGCTAATAATATATGATTTTAATTATAAAGTATCAGAAATTTAAATGTCACAAAACTTGCAATGAGATACAATTAATATAATTCTATTTTTTGTTTAGTTGTTTAGAATGTCTAAATTTCATTAGAAATTTTTCTTTTTTATTATTATTTTAATTTAAAATTTAATTTTAAAAATTATTTATTTTACTTTTATATATTATATATTATGTTATTATTTTATATTCTATATTTATATTCTATATTAAATAATATTGTCATTTATATTAAATATTATTATTTAATATATAAATTATTCTATCATATAGACTTTAGAAATTTATATATCATTTTATTTATTTTTAATTATTTTTAAGACTATATGGATTCGAACTGTAGAACTTCTCAATAAAATAGATTAAACTGATTTTTATTAAAATGATTCAAACTTTTTCAAATACCTAACGGCATTTTTTTTTATTTTTCATTGAGTTAAAATACCTTTACCTTTAATATAATTATATTATTTAATTAATACAAATTAAAATTTGTGTTAGATTTTATGTTCATTTCTAATTAATTTCTTAACATAAAGCTAAAATTATTGTATACATTTTCAGATACATCTTAAAATTGAATTTAAATAGAAATAAATTAATATCTTACGTTACATTTAATTTATAATAAGTATATTTTAAAAATTGTTTTCTAATTTGGTCTCAATTTAAATAATATCATAATTTTAACATAAATAATTTTAGATTTAATGAAAAAGGTTAATTTTTATATTTTTAATTAATTATATCTGAAATTTTTAATTTTGATAGTAAAACTTAAGACAATAAAAAATATTTGACTTTTTTTAGTGAAAAGGTCATAATTTTTAGTGATGGTATAAATTTTCGAACCCGATTCACCCTGCCCTCACCCCGAATTTGATTAATTTTTCTTGATCCTATCTCGATCTTGATTTATGTGGGGCTGGGACAAGAAGACCTTCTCCTCGTCTCAAATTCCTGTAACCACTTCACATAATAATATATATTTTTTTTATTAAAAAGAATTTACTTTTATATATTTAAATATTATAATTTTAATAAATATATAAATATATTATTAAATGATTTGTAATACTTGCATTTTTAATCATATTTTATTTTTAAATAAATAAATTGATATTATATATTAATAAATTAAATAAACAAAAAATAAAAAAAAATTCTTGTTAGAAAATTCACCCCGCCCTATCCTTCGGCAGAAAATACCCTCACCTGATCCTAAATTTCTGTGGGACAAGGATGGAGGAGCGATCCCGCCCCGTTGTCATTCCTAGTAATTTTAATATAGCTTACGCATAAATTCCATAAAATTTATATTGAATTCATCTATATCAGAAAAGCTTTAATCATCCATTCAAAAAGTCCTCAAGAAGTACAGACTTCTGACTTATCATAATGGCAAACATTTCTTTCTTCAATGCAGTTGTGGAGGTATTAGAGAACATGGTTTTCTTATCCAATGCTACAAACTTTGTTGCTTACTTCGTAAAGTCAATGCATTACCCAGCTGCAGAAGTTGCTAATGCGGTGACTAATTTCCTGGGAGACTCTTTTCTCCTCGCCATATTTGGGAGATTCATCAGCGGCTCTTCCTTTACAAGATTCAAGACTTTCATAGTCTTCTGCACAATAGATCTTCTGGTATTTATTAACATTATTTTTAAAAAAATTTTATTAAGCTATGATTGAAACTCGCATTCGTAATCTTTATAATCGTAAAATATGGTTGATCGTGCATGTATTAATTATTAATGGATTACGGGGACTGATGTTGTTAACAGTTCAAGCTCATTATCCTCCATTACAGCCGGCTATGAATAGAAGGCCTCTTATTTTCAAGCTGTTATTCTCTGTACTGGGCTCTATGCAATTGCCACGGAACTTGGTGGAGTGAAGGCATCGTTGCCTGCACATGGTGCTGATCAGCTTGACCACGGCAACCAGCAATTCATTTCTGCATTCTTTAATTAAAATTTAATCTTAAAATTAAGAAATTGAACTACTTATTTTTTATTTAAATAAAGAAATTAATAACTTTTACTTATAAATGTTAATATTTAAGTTAAATTGAACTTAAATTAAAATTTTTGAATTAATTTAAATAAAAAATTGAAAATGGTATAAGTATTGGGACTAAATTAAACATTTTACTGTTGTTAAAACCTAAATTTACTGTAATTTTTTTGGCCACTTAAGCTCACACTAAAGTAAGAATTTACTCTTTTTTTTTCTTTATTTTTGGTTTGTTTGGATACTTATGGCATGCGAGACTTCAGGTTCTTAGACAAAGCATTAGTTGATGACACAATTAGTGCGGCTGAGGTTGAGGAAACAAAGACCTTCCTGGGCCTGCTTCCCATCTTTGCAAGCACAATCATGATGAACCGTTGCTTAGCCCAACTCCATGCATTTTCAGTGCAAGAAGGAAGCATCATGAACAGAAAATTACACAAAATCCAAATCCCAATCCAGTCAGCGACAGTATTCTCTCTCACAATCATACTTGCAAGCATACCCTTGTACGAACATTTCAGATACATTTTAAAGAACAAAGTTCCTGCAGACCATAACAGTGTCCAACCAAAGAGGATTGGACTAGGGTTAGCTCTAGCATCAGGAGCCATGGAGACGAGAAGCAGCTGAGAAAAAGGTGATATTATTTGTGTTTTGGCTAGGATGGCAATGCCTTCTGCTAGGGGTTTCAGATATGCTGATTCTTGGTGGGATGCTTGAATTTTTCTATTCAGAGGCACCAGAGAGCATGAGAAGTATATGCACTGCTCTGTCATGGTGCTCTGCCTCCATGGGATTCTTCCTTAGCTCAGTACTAGTGTCCATGACCAACTCAGTTACTAGCAAACTTGGTCACCAATGGCTTGGAATCCACCTTTAATTTATTGATTTATCATTTTATATAAAGTATTTTACATAAAATTACTATTTTATTTTATAATTTCTCTCTTCGTATTCTGCATGTATCTATCTTTAAACTTTCATATGACTCTAATATTACTATAAAAACTCAAATTCTAATTCTAATAATTGAGAAATTCTTATTTAAATTTATTTTATCATAGATTTAAAATATAAATATATAAATTTTATATATTTAATAAATAAATATAACTGTACATCTTATATTTTTAATCTACAGGGCAATTATGTTTGAACTCAGAATAAATGCTGTACCCAAAGAATCAAAGATCTAGAAGTTATTTCAAAAAAAAAACTAAGAAAAAAAGATCAGAACAAGAAGAAAAAGTGAAGGAAATTAACATATAAAGGGAGAATGAGGGTGCTGCCGGCCATACATCCAATTGTTTATTAATCATTGAGTAAAAACCTTAACCTAGGATTTTATAAAAATTTAATTCAATTAATTTATGTTTTATTAATTCTCATGTAAATAAAAATTAATTTAAAATAAATATAATTATATAAAAATTTAATTAAAATTTTTTCTTATAAATAATTTATTTAAAAAAATTATCTAAACCATAGTTAAAATGTGTACAATCTCTGCGGTGAAATTAAAGCTAGCTTTTTCCAAGACACCATCGAGAAATACTTCATTCTTTTCAAAGCCCAACAACAAGAGACATTGTTTTGATGGAGCACAGGTAGGCATGGCCATTAAATTATCAATTATGACTACAACGGTCCGCCAGTTTCGAAATTAAATCCTGACCCAGATCAATTTTAAGCACAAGAGAAGCACGTGCCTCGTCCCTTTGAACAGCAACAATGTTATGTAATGCAATTAATTAGCAATTTGGTTTGCCATCATATAAATAATCATTTGTGATTAATTAAGCAATTTGGCTTTCAAAGTCACTTAACTCTGATGTTATGCAATTAATTAATAAGCAATTTAGTTTCGATAATCGGTTTGGTGTTTGATTTGTAGAGTCAGATAATTATATCTTTTCAACTTTAGGAGATATTCTATTATCAATTCACACGGAGTTCTGATAGTATCTGTCAAATATTATATAGTGTAAAACTTGTGATATTACAGTCTTAAAATTAAATAATTTTTAAATACAATTTATTGTCATACTTGATGTCACGTATAAAATATTTATTTATTAATTTTTTATTAATTTAAAAAATTTAACATGTATGATCTACATAGATGGAATTGCAAATTCAATGATTAGCTTGTGAAAATATTAATCACATTATAAATTTTCAGACAATGTAATCAACTATCAAAATTACACATGTTTAAGTTGACCTATAAATAATTATTATTTAAAATCTCTTTAATAGTGTACATGGAAATATATTAGTAATCAATTCTATTATTAATAGATAATTAAAATTAAATTAAAATAATAATATAAATTTAATTCTTGGTATAATTCAAAATTATAAATTATAAAAACGCTTTATTTAAAAAAAAATACAATTTCACTTTAATGTGATAAAAAAATTTAATTAATTGAATATAAGTTATGCAATTATTATATAAAAAATAAAATAAAATATAAAAATTTCCATATGAATTTCAAGGCCTTCGTTAACAACCCAAAACTAAAAGTAGACGCGTGCAGTTGGAGTTCACACTTCATATTAGTTGTTAACCTAATTTCAATCAAGAAAATTTTAATTTATTTATTTTACGGTCCCCATTTTTGCCACAATTGCACGTGTTCCCACATTCTTTTTTTTTTTTAATTCAGACCTACCCCTGCATTTTGAGAGTCAAATCTCCACAAGCAAAGTCCAAACTAAAATCACCCAAGTCAACCAACTTTGATATACTACACCAATTGTCGAAAGCCACGTCAGATCATTCAAAGAACCCAGCAACGTGTCTTTCATTGGAATGCACTCATAACTCATGATATGAATATTTGAAATGTATATTATGTACTTTCCTGAGTGATTTTACACATTTAGCCTTTTAGGCTTACGTTTTTCTATATATTCCCTTCCTTGTGTATAGGACACCCCACCCCAGACCCAGAGGCCGCTTTGATGCACAGTGCTTTGTTTGGCTCTAACAATGCCTTTCCTTTCCTTTCTTTCTTGTCCTTTCCTTTTTCTTTCCTTCTGGGTGGTTTTGCTAATCTCACCTGCATATTCACTTAACTGCACATCCCAGAAGTTCACCAACAAGCTTTTTGATAATTGCACAGACCTGCCCACACTCAATGCCTACCTACACTACACCTACAACGCCTCCAACTCCTCCCTTTCAATCGCCTTCAAGGCGCCTCCGGCCAAGACTAACGGCTGGGTGGGATGGGGCATCAACCTCAATGGGACTGGCATGGCAGGTGCCCAGGCTATTGTGGCAATGAAAAACGGCACCGTAGTGGTTGTGAAGAAGTACAGCCTCGCTTCCTACAGTGATATCAAGGAGACATCGAAGCTAACGGTTGATGCCTGGGACTTGAGCGCAGAGTCTGACTCCGCTGGGAACTTCGTGATCTTTGCTTCTGTGAAGGTCCCGGAAGGTCCGTCGGTGAACCAGATTTGGCAGGTGGGTCCATCGGTGAACAATGGGTTTCCGGTCAAGCACAATTTCGACAAAGCAAATCTCCAGGCCAAGGGAACACTGCAACTAGTGGCTTCACAGAGCAGTGGCGGAAATACTACAACCGGAACTGGTTCTGATTCTACTACTGGCAGTTCTTCTCGCGCTAATAGTACTGGTGCTGGATCCAAGATTAAGGAGCTGAATGCTGGTTTTCACTTTGGGCTTCTTGCTCTTCTAGGAAGTCTTACAGTTTTCTGATTTGGTGATTTTGATTTTGAGAATTTTCTTGTAATTTTGATGGAATTTCTTGTAATTTTGATGGAATTTTGGTAGTGATTTGAGATAATTAATTAGTTTGTAGAAAGCGAATAATTAACTAATGTGTATGTGAAATTTGATTATTTCTTTCTTCTTAGTCACTGCTAATGATGTTCTTCTGCTCTCAATTCATGTGATTTCCCAATAGTCTGGAAACAATCATGATTAAAAAGCAAACTAGTAATGAAGTAGTGATGTCTTCACATACTTTCTCGTTTTCTTCTCTTACTTTTTGGATTTTTCCCTCAAATCAATCTAAGTTGTAAATTGCTTTTTCATGGAGATGTTGATTTTTTTTTGTTTTTTTTTTAAGATAAAACAATAAATGAAACTGTTAAATTTGTTGTTGTGGGACATTGTGATGGCAGTGATTGATTAAAGAAGAAATTAAAAATTAGGGCAAAAATATCATTTCAATCGTAAACTTTGCAAAAAATTTTTATATCATAAAAAATATAATAAAATAATTAAAATTATAAATTTACTGTAAACACAGTATGCTTGGTAAAATCTCTAAATTTTCTATTGCAATTTCACTACAATTAAATAGAACAATCTCCTCATATCCTTTCAATTTCAAATGAAAACTTGGAGAAATTGATTGAATATGGTACAACAAAATTTGAACACAGTACCGAATTAAAAATCAAGGAAAAACCCCAAAAATTAGTCCATTGAACAGTTCATTGAGTGCTTCCTTTTACTTTGAATATAGTTGGATGAGCTCCTCCCATTTTCCTTGCAATACCGACTGATTCTTTCACTGATTTAGCTGACATGAAATTGACGTTGCTGATTTCTGAATTTAGGGAAACTTGGGATTGCTCAATATTCTTTCCTTTCTCACTCTTTTATAAGGAAATTTCTTCCCTTGATTTCTTATACCCAAGTCCACTCTCCCCCTCATCCATATGTTTTGCCTCTATTTCTTCCCACCTCACCTGCCACTTGAGAAGAGATCCTAATCTCTTCTAGCTCATGGTCCACTTTTAGTGCCGCTTTACTTCCTTGTACACCTCCTTCCATCTATGAGCTTACAAGTTGCATTCTTTGTCCTTTGATTTTGATTGTTGTTGAAGAACAGAAATGGGCACAAGAATAGCGTAAATAAAGTAAAATCTCCAAATCCCAAATCCCATTTACATCTATATTTAAATCCTTAGAGAGAGAATTGAGTTAGATGATTTTACCATATTTTATTATTATTACTTTTTAATAAAGAGTTAATGTATATAATATAAGGTCTTAAAAGTTAGAGTTATGAGAATTTTTATATAAAATTCAGAGATGAAATGATATATTTAATTTATAAATTATAAAAATAAAAGAAAAATAATAATTTCAATGGGATCTACCTATCTACCATGGCAAGTGCAATAATTCCATCATCACATAGGCATGTGGATAATATTCATTTGTTTCATGTGATTTTCAACTCACATGCTGGATCGATGGAGGCCTGCTCCAAGTTGGATTTTTTTTTCTTCTAATTCCAATGGTACTAGTCCATCCATTACTGATAAAATGGGAAGTGTTTGCTTACCATTTTATTAATATGTAAATGAAAGAAATAAAATTTGAAATTATATTATAAAATAATTATTTTTTTTATATTTTAATCAATTTAATATGATTTATTTTTATTTTTTTTAAAGACTTACAATTACATATATAAAATTATAAATTAATTATTTAAATGATTTTTTTTTAAATTTAATTTATTATAAGTTTAAGACATAATATATGATGCATGCATTTTATATCATTATTTAGGTATAATTTTTGCACATAATTTATCCTTGTTCATAGCTATTACTATAGATATTAGCATATATTTAGTCAATTTTGCCATTTTACACTTCTTAGTTTAATTTTTGAAATTTATTTGTTTTGTAAGTTAAATTTAGAGAATTTTGGTGTATTTTGATCAGAACAGCCATTTGGAAGAAATTAGAGTTAAATTGTAAAATTTTGAAGTTGAGTTAAAGAAATCGAAAGTTGCACAACCTATGACACAGCTTGTGTCACAGGTTGTGTCGTTGTCAGATATGAAGTTTTTTTTGGGCAGAAGGTTACACAACTTGCGACACAAGGCGCAACACAACCAATTCAGCTTGTGTCATTTTAATAAAAATGACTGATGTGGCACTTTCATCCCTCTGATTTAATACATCATTTTCTCCAGAATCTTCTGTCTTTTTACCCATTATAGGGCAAACCTCTGAACCATATAAAAACTTCTTTTTCTCTTTCTTTCCAAAAGGAGAAAATTAAGGAGATTTTGCAAGGAGAGACGAAGGAGAGAAGCACGTGAAATTTAGTTTTGCTGCAGCAAAAGGGACGCCTTCTGCAACATTCCAGCAGTAGATCATTCATCATTTTACTAGGTTTTTCTGTTCCTTAGCTTAAATTTTCATTATTTCTTCGTTTCTATACTTGGGTTTATCTTGAAACCATGATTTGTGAGTAGATCTTTGAGATTCTAGAGATGGGTTTGTAAATATTGCTTTGTGTTATGGTTTTTCAACTGATTTAGTCATTTAAATGAGATTTGCTGCGTTGTGATTTATTGCTTGTGAGCTTGTTGCCTTGCTTGATGAATGGGCCCTCATTAAGTTAAGTTTTAATCCTTGACAGATGGACTAAAAAGTGAATATTTGGAATACATAATCTTACAATAAACTTAGTTTTCTTGGTGTTAAAGATAAGCTAAGAGGATTAAGGGGACTTTCAAAAATCAATTAGAGCTTTAATTGGGTTTTTATCAGGTTTGAAATACCGTGAAAACAGGGTTTGATTTGATGAATACCAACTTTGAAATGCTTGAAAATGGTTTCAAAGAACTAAAAATTGATTTCCCTCAAAATTACAATTCTCATGTGTTTGGCTAAATTGGGGATAAACCACATGCAAAAAATATTGAAATCTCTATCTCTAGAATCACTTAATTTTTATTGAATTTAGATTTAAATTCCTCCCAATTTCATAATTAGCAATTTCAATTTCAATTTTGGTAATCTAGTATAATTAATTTAGTTAATTGTTTGATTTACTTTAAATTCCTCAAATACCAATTTTAATTTTAAATTTCATTTTTAATATCTTTAAATTTTACTATTCTAATTAGCTTATTCCTTTAACTCCAATTTAAGCACATTTCCCTGTAGGAATGATATTTTTAAAACTATACTACTGTGAGCCGTGCACTTGTGGAAGCTATTTCACAGCTAACACATCAAGTTTTTTGGCACCGTTGCCAGGGAATTGTTTGTTTTTAAGTTGGATTTTAATTGTTTTAAGCTTATTAGAATTTTTATTTTCTTTTATTTTCACTGCTGTTCCTTGTGTTTTTCAGGTACTTTTTTTGTTTATAAGACAATCGAAAAGCACAAATGATACTCAATTGTTGTTCAACCCTGAAAATTGAAAAATTCTGTCGAGCCAACAAAAAGGAATCTAAGAGGAGAAAGGAAGTAGAAAAAGAAGAACAAAAAAGGTTTGACCAAGAGGAGAAAATTGAAAATATGAAGAATCAAAATAGAGCTATTGGTGGAGATAATGAAGGAAATGAGCAAAATAGGCAGAATGAAGTTGTTAATCAAAATGATCCTCAGAGAATATCCATGTTAGATTATGCTTTTCCTAGATGTGCAGATGTGAGAGATAATATACCTATCATTGGAGCTAATCAATTTCAGTTAAAGAATGGTCTCATTCAAATGGTTCAGAATTCACAATTTGAAGGTAGTCCACTTGAAAATCCTCATTCTCATTTGAAGAAATTTTTGATGATATGTGGTATACAAAGGCAGCCTGGAGTTTCAGATGAAGTGATTCGGCTCACCTTATTTCCATTCTCTCTTCGGGATTTAGCATTAGAGTGGTATGAATCACTTCCACAGGCGGCTATAGTTACTTGGGAGTAGCTATCTCAGGCTTTTCTATCTCAGTTTTTCCCACTTGGGAAGACCACTCATTTGAGGAATTTGATGGTAGCTTTTAAACCAAGGGATGATGAAACTTTGTATGAATCTTGGATGAGATTTAAGGAGCTTGAAAGGGAGTATCCTCATCATGAAATACCCAAATGGATGATTGTTTAGAATTTCTACACCAAAGTTACTCCAGCCATAAGAAACACAGTTGATTCACAAGCAGGAGGAGATTTCATGAGAATGACAAGTGAAGAATGCTATGATCTATTGGAGAAGATTGCTCATAATACCCATTTATGGGGAAATCCAAGAATAATTGAGCCAAAGAAGGCTGGGATTTATGAACTTGACTCAGTTAGCTACATGAATGCAAGATTTGGTCAGTTGACTCAGCTTCTTAGTGATTTTTGCACAAAGGCAACAACCTCAACTCCTACAACTATGCAACTAGTTGCCTACACAGATGGAACTCAAAGTTGTGGAGTTGATTACTCTTCTTATAGTGATGATTATTTGTAACAACAAGCTGCTTATGCAGGAGGTTATCAACAAAAACCTATGGGAAATTCTTACTCTAATGTAAACAACTCAACATGGAGACCACAAGCAACTTTTGCTCAACAAGGTCAAAGCTCAAATTATGCTCATAACCAGCAGTATATGTAGCAGAATAGGCCTCAGTTTCAGCCTCAATTTCAGCCCACAAGGCAGCCACAACCTGGATATCAAGCAAGAGCACAATAATCCCTTCCACCTCATGAATCGAAGCTAACCTTGGAAAGCATGATGGAGAAATTTTTTGCTGAACATAGCAAGATGAATAGCAAATTGGAGGAAGAAATGCAACACATGAGACAAATCATTGATCAATTACAAGCCACAATCGTATGTTGGAGACTCAATTGGCTCAACAAGCAAGCTCATCGGGAAGCAAATCCTATGGCAAACTACCTAGTCAACCACAAAACCCTCATGAACAATTTAAGGTTGTGACCTTGAGAAGTAGTAAGAAAGTTGGTCAAGAGAGTGAAAACAAGAAAGAAGAAAAAGAGAGCACAAAAGAAGAAAATTCAGTTGAGAACAAGAAAAATGAAAAAGAAGAAGAAAGCAAAAGTGAGCAAGATGAGAGAGAGAAACCATACATCCCACCTGAGCCTTACAAGCCCATCCTTCCCTACCCTCAAAGATTCATTAAGCATAAATTAGATAAACAATTTGGCGAATTCCTTGAAGTGCTAAAGAAGTTGTATATCAATGTGCCATTCACTGAGGCACTATCCCAAATGTCAAGTTATGCCAAGTTTTTGAAGGAGATTCTTACCAACAAGAGAAGGCTAGAAGATTATGACACCATTAACTTGGGAGAGCAATGCAGTGCTATAATTCAGAAGAAGTTACCTCCCAAACTCAAAGATCCGAGTGTGTTTTCCATTCCTTGTCATATAGGTGATAATTGTGTGGCAAATGACTTATGTGACCTTGGAGCTAGCGTCAGCCTAATGCCTCTTTCAATATATGAGAAGTTGAATATGGGAGAGTTGAAGCCCACAAACATTTATCTTTTATTGGCTGACCGTTCAATTAAGTATCTAGAAGGCATTATAGAAAATGTGCCTATCAAGGTTGGGAAATTCTACATTCTGGTGGACTTTGTCATTTTAGATATGGAAGAAGACAAAAAAATTCCTATCTTATTGGGAAGACCCTTTTTGGCAACAGCTGTTGCATTAATTGATGTAAAGGGTGAGAAATTGACACTTAAGAGTGGGAGATGATCAAATGATATTCAACATCAATCCAGCCATGAAAAGGAAACATGAAGAAGTTGAGTCTTGTTTGTGGGTATACATCATTGATGAGATTGTTCAAGAGCATTTCAGAAAAAGCTATCCACAAGACCCACTTGAAAATTGCTTAGTCCATGGTGGGAGCATTCATGATGGCAATCATAACATAGTTGCTTTTGCACAACACTTGGAGAGCTCCCCACCACATCCTGAAGCCATAATTTTTCAGCTTGAAGAAGTGCAAAGTTTGGAGATTAAACCACCATCATTAAAGGTAGAGGATGCCCCAAAGGTAGATCTTAAACCTCTTCCTTCCAACCTCAGGTGTGTTTTTCTTGGACCCAATGGAACATATCCTGTTATAATTAATGCATCTTTGACTGATATTGAGATTGAAAAATTATTGAGAGTTTTGAAAGAATATAGGAGAGTTTTGGGTTATGCAATTGATGATATAAAAGGAATTAGTCTAACAGTCTGTATGCATAGGATTTTCCTAGAGCCAAATAGTAGACTTTCTATTGAACACCAAAGAAGATTAAATCCTACAATGAAGGATGTTGTGAAAAAGGAAATCCTGAAATTACAAGCTGCTGGACACAAAAGATTTTTGCAACTTAATGAGTTAGAAGAATTGACACTTGATGCTTATGAAAATGCTAGGATTTATAAAGAGAGAACAAAAAAATGGCATGATAAGCATATCAAGAAAAAGGACTTTAAAGAAGGAGATTTGGTGCTCTTATTCAATTCAAGGTTGAAATTTTTTCCAGGAAATTAAAATCAAAGTGGTCGGGACCATTTAAAGTTGTGAAAGTTTTCCCTTATGGCGCTGTGGAAATTTTTGGTGAAAAATCTGGTAATTTCAAGGTAAATGGGCAAAGGTTGAGGCATTATTTAATTGGTGAGCCAATTGAGAATATAGCAACCTGCTATCTCTCTCATTCTTCATAAAATTTTGGTTGAGTAAGGTCAAGCTAAAGACCTAAACTTAGCATTTCTGGGCATAACCCATAATTTTTCATTAATTCTTTATTTCTTTTATATATTTGTTTAAAGTTTTTCTATACTCTTTATTCAGAATTTGACATTGTTCTAATTTTCTTATGCAGATGGGATATAATTCATTGCAAGCAAATGAGCATTAGTCATTCTGTTTTAGTCTAGTTTAAATTTCAGTTTTAAATTTTAGTTTTAAATTTGTTCCCTTATATTTTTCATCTTTCTATGGCTGAATATTTGCTGGGTGGATTTTGCAGGACTCATTGCTCTTTTTGTTAATTTTAAGAGGAAGTTTTTCCAAACTTTGTCATCTTTGTTCAAAAAGAAAATTATTTGAATGTGGATGTGTGAATTGGTGCTTTGAAAATTTTTAATGAGTGTTTAATGAACACAGCAGGTTGAGCAATTATAATTCATGTTATGAAGGTCTGATTACTTGAAATCTAATTTGTTTCAATTTTTTAGGTATTGTATAATTTTGTCAAATTTGGGCAGAAAGTTTCACAATTTGCGACACAATCGATTTTGGTTGCATCATAGCTTATGTTCACTGGGCGCAATTTGGGCAGAAGGTTTCACAACCTGCGGCACAATCGATTTTGGTTGTGTCGTAGCCTGTGTTCACTGGGTAATATTTGGGCAGAAAGTTTCACAACTTCTGGCACAACTTACTTCCCTGTATTCTAACCTGTGTCGTTTATTTGGTT
The DNA here is from genome assembly GCF_030052815.1 of Hevea brasiliensis. NCBI lineage: Eukaryota > Viridiplantae > Streptophyta > Magnoliopsida > Malpighiales > Euphorbiaceae > Hevea > Hevea brasiliensis. Next base: position 8,263,525 of record NC_079502.1, read on the forward strand.
TTGTAGGCTGACAACCCAATTCGCCAGAATGGGCCCGCGACCAACCCCATGCCCAAAAGCCCACTAACCCATTTGATTTAAAAAAAAAAAAAACCACTAAAAACCAAATCCATTCCCAAAAGCCCATTATCATTTCCCTTTTACCAAAAAGCCTACCTCTAACTAACAAAGCCCAAAGCCCATAACCCATATCCAAAACCCCTCACTTTTACTCCCTAACTCGAACCCATACCCGATACCCAAAATCCCCACTACCCCCTTCTTTCTCTCGCCATAACCCCCGACACAACCATAATCTCCACCCCTGTTCCTTCCCTCATGCCACAATTCTCGCCATAACCCACAACCACATTCTTCTTCTTCTTCTACTCCTTCCTCGTCTCCTTCTTCTTCGTTTTTTTTTTTTTTCTGCTCCTTCTATTTCATTTTCGCCATTACCCATTCCCCTCTTTCCTTCGAAAACTCTCCTCCCCACTCCTCACACCCTACGCCGCAACCTCCACCCATCCACCTCATGGATACTGACTCGTCGGCAGTCCATTCTAGTGATACCCCTATTGCCACATACAAGAAGAAGAAAGCCATGCAAGTTAAGCTAGAGCAGATAGAAACTAACCAGGCACTCATTTTGAGCATCATTTCTCCTCAACAACCACCAAAAGCACCACCACATCCACCAGATGGCAAGGGCAAAGGAGTTATCATTCGTGACTGACCAGCTTTTAGTTTCAGTTTACATATTTCATGTCTTTATTTTAGTTGCTTAATTAATTAGTGTTTTTAGTGACTTGTTTAGTTAATATTTTGCTTGTGTTGCTTTTCTTTTAATTGAAACATTTGCTTATTCAGTATTTTTTTTTAGTTGCTCATAAGTACATTTTTCTTTTGAATCTTTAGTGCTTTGCTCACTTGTTTTTAATATGCTACTTTGAAATTTCACTTGATGAGTAGATATCTCATGGTTATATTTTTTAAGCTTAACCTCCCTATTTCAACTTTTTGAGTTTAATTGCTTTAATGGATTTCATTCCACTGTTTCTTTTGCAATGAGTGCAGCAATTGTCTAAATTTTATTTAATTAAATTGGCTGCACCTTCAATGAAGTAACAATTCTTATTTCAGCTTGTATTATTTTCAAGACAAGTTGTGCTACCACTTATGAAACAGGTACCCATTATTTACTTTAGGCTTACATATCCATTCTTTATGCACAAATTAGTCACATATTTTCTGTATAGTATTTGAGTGAGCCCATTGAATTTATAGCTAAAATTATCCCATTCCTTGCAATCTTTTAACATTGAGGACAATGTCCATTCTGAGTATGGGGGAGAGGGTAAATTTTTTCCAAAAAAAAAATATAATTATTTTTTTTTCTTTTTCCTTTTCATTTGCATATAGTGACATACTCATTCATTAATTCATACTTGTACTTATTCATATATATTCACTACATATAGTCTCATATGCTTAGTTATACATGCTTAGTGCATATAGATTTACATACTTAGTGCATATAGATTTATTATACATTCATGCATTTTATTTATTCATAAAAAAAATGGATTTTAAACCAGTCTTTGAATTTCAGAAGTTGTTTATTCAAGTAATCTAATTTGCCTCTAGATGATTAGTGGAATGAAAGTTTTCAGCTGGGTACAAAGTCTTAAGCATTTTTCTTTCTCTTATTTAATAGTTGAAAATTAATATATCCATCTAGGTATGCAGATTCTGATTAGTTATTTTGAGTTATTGAGTACGTGAATAAGCCTTTAAGGAAGAAAATGGTCATTGTTGTCTCACCATTCCTAGAACAAGCATCATAGATCTTTCAAAGTGAAATTTTTAACTTGCATTTGATAAGAATATGATTTAGGCATTCCTTCATATGTTAAACCTCATATTTAGCCTTAACCTACCTTAATTTCATTTCAAACCTTGCAAACCCCATTGAACCTTAATTTCCTAATTTCTTTGGAACCCAAATCATTTACCTAGCCATAAAACTTAAACACTACCACCTATTTATGAGAATAATATTTTAGCAATTTAGTGCACATAAAAAAAAACTTGGAGGATTGAAACATCTTGAAAAGTGCTAGAGTAATTGTGAAGAGCTGAAAAAGAAAGGGGGTCACCAAAATATCCCAAGGTTATTTTGGGTGTGACATGAAATAGGGACAAGTACAAAATCAAAATAGTATAAAAAGTAGTCTTTTATATAATCATTGTGATAACACTTGAGATTCATTGTGAATTTCTTTCCTCTTGATATAAAAAAAAAGAAGGAATATTGGATGCACTTTGAGTTTCATGATTAATATTATTCTCATATTTTGTTTTCCTTATTCTATTTCTTTATTAACAACAATTTTACCTTATTTGACCCCAGTACAACCCTTAAAAGACCTAATGATTCTTTGAAAAATACTTGTTACATTAATGGAGTTAGATCTTTTATGCTTGCATATGAGTTTGGCAAAATATCCTTCATACATTACTCACCATCTATTTGAGACACATTGGCTATCTATTTCTTGTAGGGGTAAGTAATCGGTTCAAACCAAATCGAACCGAACCGAACCGAATTAAATTATAAAAACCGAACAGTCAATTTTAGAAACCGAACCAAACCGAAATTGGTGAAAAATCGAATCGAACCAAACCGCTTTATTTCGGTTCGGTTCGGTTTAAACCGATCGGTTTGATTTTTGATTGATTTTTTAATTTAGACTTGATTTTCAAGATATTTGGTCAAATTTTAACTTTGGTTTGAACCTAATAACCATTAATCAATGAAATTAAACAATTAATATATATAAAATTAAATATAATTCATAAATTTTCTATAAAAATAAATTAATTCAAAAATCAATTCGGTTCTATTTGACTATATAAATCACTATTTGGTTCGGTTTGGTTTAACTGATTTTTTCTCTTCAAAACCGAACCGAACCGAAATAACCAAAATTTTTATAAATTAAAACCAAACCGAACCGATTAAATTTTAAAACTGAACCGATTGAACCGAATTGACTCGGTTCGGTTCGATTTTTCGATTTGAATCGAATTCTGCTCAGCCCTAATTTCTTGTAGGTTTGTTTAGGCACAATTGACTCTTATAGCTGGTTGGTATTTGTTGCTTGAGTTGATTGATTAATTCTTAGCTATTCTGTAATTGTTGAGATTGATTACTTCATTCTTTGTGCTTTGCTGGTGGGAATTTGGAATGTTGGTGGTTAGGGGTAAGTTGGTGGTTTGGATTAGTGATTTTTGTGTTTTCAAATACTGATTTTATTCCCTTCCAAATGAGTTTTAATGAAATTTTTGCTTGGGGACAAGCAAGAGTTTGAGTATGGGGGAATTTGATGCATGTATTTTATATTATTATTTATGTATAATTTTTGCACATAATTTACCCTTGTTCATAGCTATTACTATAGATATTAACATATATTTAGTCAATTTTGCCTTTTTACGTTTCTTAGTTTAATTTTTGAAATTTATTTGTTTTGTAGGTTAAATTTGGAGAATTTTGGTGTATTTTGATCAGAGCAGCCATTTGAAAGAAATTAGAGTTGAATTGTAAAATTTTGAAGTTGAGTTAAAGAAACCGAAAGTTGCACAACCTGTGACACAGCTTGTGTCACAGGTTGTGTCGTTGTTAAATATGAAGTTTTTCTCGGGCAGAAGGTTACACAACTTGCGACACAAGGTGTAACATAACCAATTCAGCTTGTGTCATTTTAATGAAAATGGCCGACGTGACACTTTCGTCTCTCTGATTTAATATATCACTTTCTCCAGAATCTTCTGCCTTTTTACCCATTCTAGAACAAACCTCTGAGCCATATAAAAACTTTTTTTTCTCTTTCTTTCCAAAAGGAGAAAATTAAGGAGATTTTGCAAGGAGAGACGAAGGAGAGAAGCATGTGAAATCTGGTCTTACTGCAGCAAAAGGGACACCTTCTGCAACATTTCAACAGCAGATCCTTCATCATTTGACTAGGTTTTTCTGTTCCTTAGTTTAAATTTTTATTATTTCTTCGTTTTTATACTTGGGTTTGTCTTGAAACCATGATTTGTGAGTAGATCTTTGAGATTCTAGAGATGGGTTTGTAAATATTGCTTTGTATTGTGGTTTTTGAATTGATTTAGTCATTTAAATAAGATTTGCTATATTTTGATTTATTGCTTGTAAGCTTGTTGCCTTGCTTGATGAATTGGCCCTCATTAAGTTAAGTTTTAATCATTGACAGATGGACTGAAAAGTAAATGTTTGGGGATAGATAATCTGGCAATAATCTTAGTTTTCTTGGTGTTAGAGATAAGTTAAGAGGACTAAAGCGACTTTCAAAAATTAATTGGAGCTTTAATTGGGTTTTTATTAGGTTTGAAATACCGTGAAAATAGGGTTTGATTTGATGAATACTAACTTTGAAATGCTTGAAAAATGTTTCAAAAAACTAAGAATTGATTTCCCTTAAAATTGTAATTCTCATGTGTTTGGCTAAATTGGAAATAAATTACATGTAAACAATATTGAAAATTCTATCTCTAGAATCACTTTAATTTTTATTGAATTTAGATTTAAATTCCTCCCAATTTCATAATTAGCAATTTCAATTTAAATTTTGGTAATCAAGTCTAATTAATTTAGTTAATTGTTTGATTTAGTTTAAATTCCTCAAATACTAATTTTAATTTTAAATTTCATTTTTAATATCTTTAATTTTACCACTTTAATTAGCTTATTCTTTTAACTCCAATTTAAGCACAATTTCCTGTGGGAATGATATTTTTAAAACTATACTTTGTGATTCGTGCACTTGCGAAAGCTATTTCAAAGCTAACACATCAAGTTTTTAACGCCGTTGCCGGGGAATTATTCATTTTTAAGTTAGATTTCAATTGTTTTAAGCTGATTAGAAATTTTATTTTTAAAATATTATATTACAACTTTCAATTCTTTAAAAGTGAAATTAATATACTGTGATCCCTATTAAAAAATGAAAATCATGCACTTTGATTTTCTAGGAAAAAATATAATAAAATAATTAAAATTATAAATTTACTGTAAACACATAGTATGCTTGGCAAAATCTCTAAATTTTCTATTGAAATTTCACTACAATTAAATAGAACAATCACTACAATTAAATAGAACAATCTCCTCATATCCTTTCAATTTCAAATGAAAACTTGGAGAAATTGATTGAATATGGTACAACAAAATTTGAACAAAGTACCAAATCAAAAATCAAGGAAAAACCCCAAAAATTAGTCCATTGAACAGTTCTTTGAGTGCTTTCTTTTACTTTGAATATAGTTGGATGAGCTCCTCCCATTTTCCTTGCAGTACCAACTGATTCTTTCACTGTTTTAGCTGACATGAAATTGACGTTGCTGATTTCTGAATTTAGGGAAACTTGGGATTGCTCAATATTCTTTCCCTTCTCACTCTTTTATAAGGAAATTTCTTCCCTTGATTTCTTATACCCAAGTTCACTCCCAAGACTCTTGTCATCACACAACTCACATGGCTGATTCAATACACTGTGATTCTTCCCCATCTTATGTGGTGTCTTTTGCTTTCCACTCTCTCTCTCATCTATATGTTTTGCCTCTATTTCTTCCTATGTTTTGCCTCTATTTCTTCCCACCTCACCTGCCACTTGAGAAGAGGTCCTAATCTCTTCTAGCTCATGGTCCACTTTTAGTGCCGCTTTATTCCTTGTACACCTCCTTCCATCTATGAGCTTACAGGTTGCATTCTTTGTCCTTTGATTTTGATTGTTGTTGAAGAACAGAAATGGGCACAAGAATAGCGTAAATGAAGTAAAATCTCCAAATCCCAAATCCCATTTACATCTATATCTAAATCCTTAGAGAGAGAATTGAGTTGGATGATTTTACCATATTTTATTATTATTATTATTATTTATAAAGAGTTAATGTATATAATATAAGGTTTTAAAAATTAGTGTCGTGAAAATTTTTATATAAAATTTAGAGGTGAAATGATATATTTAATCTATAAATTATAAAAATAAAAGAAAAATAATAATTTCAATGGGATCTACCTATCTACCATGGCAAGTGCAATAATTCCATCATCACATAGGCATGTGGATAATATTCATTTGTTTCATGTGATTTTCAACTCACATGCTGGATCGATGGAGGCCTGCACCAAGTTGGATTTTTTTTTCTTCTAATTCCAATGGTACTAGTCCATCCATTACTGATAAAATGGGAAGTGTTTGCTTACCATTTTATTAATATGTAAATGAAAGAAATAAAATTTGAAATTATATTATAAAATAATTATTTTTTTTTATATTTTAATCAATTTAATATGATTTATTTTTTATTTTTTTAAATAGACTTACAATTACATATATAAAATTATAAATTAATTATTTAAATGATTTTTTTTAAATTTAATTTATTATAAATTTAAGACATAATATATGATGCATGCATTTTATATCATTATTTAGGTATAATTTTTGCACATAATTTATCCTTGTTCATAGCTATTACTATAGATATTAGCATATATTTAGTCAATTTTGCCATTTTACACTTCTTTGTTTAATTTTTAAAATTTATTTGTTTTGTAAGTTAAATTTAGAGAATTTTGGTGTATTTTGATCAGAACAGCCATTTGGAAAAAATTAGAGTTAAATTGTAAAATTTTGAAGTTGAGTTAAAGAAATCGAAAGTTGCTGTAACACCCCAAAATTTTAAATTTTATGAGCATTTTTGGTATTTTAATTTTATTTAAATTTTATGAATTTTTTTGAGATTTTTCGGATTTTAAAAATCGGGTTCGATTTTCCGAAAATATAAACTTTGATGAATTTTAAAAATTAATTTAAAGACCACGTGGCAAAACTAAAAATATATTTGGAGTTTATGTATTTTTCTGAGTTTTCTGAAATTTTTTCGGAATTTTTGGACCTCATTTTCGGTCCCGAGGCAGAGTAAAATTTTAAAATTTTGTATTCTGAATCGAACAGGCCGAATCGAACCGGACCGGATCGGACGGATCGAATCGGACCGGTCTTCTTCTCTTTTTCTTCTCCCTCCCGCGCGCGTCGACCTTCTCCTCTTCTCTCTCTCTTTTCTCTCTCCTCCCTCCTCCCCTTGCCGCGCCGCCGCCTCCCCTGCGTCCCCACCTCGCCGGCGCCCCACCTCGGCCCTTCCCCACGGCCGGCCGCTGCCTGGAACGCCGGAAAACGGCCTTAGAACGGACGCGCAGTCGCGCGACTGTTAGACTTCCCGGCCAAAATTCGGCCAATCCGGCCACCAATTGGACCGGGTCTTGTGTCTAAAATCATCTACTCGGCGAGAGCTTTCCATAGACACCAAGAACGCCGAAATCCATCGAGCGGTTTGTCCAATTTTTGCTCGGGAAGTTTTTAGCCCATTTCGACTTTTGGGCTAGATTTCTCGAAAACCGTGAATCCCACGAGAAAACCGAGGGTACCAGCACGCTCCACTCGTCGAGAGCTTCGCGGCGACATAAATTTCAAATTTTTCCGACACCGTTTTTCGGTGGGTCCCACGGAACTTCGCAGTGTTTTTCCGAGCATTTAATGAGCTTAGAAAATTCTGAAAAATTTATGTACTAACCCCCGTGTTATGGGCTTCGTGTAGGTATCCTCGATTCGCGGAAATTCGGCGATTGATCGTGCGAAATTCGGCGGGCCAGGCCCGTTACCGGAAAAGTCTCCGAATTGGACCGAGGTTTTGGCTAGCCCCCCATTGTTAGACGTCCCGAGCGCGTTCCCGAAGTCGGAATTGGCAAAGGTAAACCCGAACCTTGCTTTTTCGTAATTTTCTAGTGCTTAAATAGGATTAAAAATCCATAAAATATTCGTGGTAGCTTAGAAAATTATGATTCTTTTTGCAATAGCTTAGTAATATTGCTAAGGACCGCGGGGCAAAGTTTTAGAATTTCTAGAGCTTATTTGGGTAGTTTTTGCAAAAATGGTCAATTATAGGGACTAAATTGAAATTTTACATGTTGTGATGGATGATTGATTTGGTGGGCCCAGGAGGGGCTGTGTGATGTGATTGAGTTGTGGATATATAGAAGTGTGTTTTGAACCCTTATGCAGGTTGGGTAGGTCCTAGGTATAGGGGAGACTCTGCCGGATTTTCGGCACGACTTAGGACGTATTGGTCTTTTTCTTTGTTTGTATTGAGTCAAATTTATTAAATGATTGTAATAAAATTGTCAGGTGAGCCGGGACAGCCTTCTTCCTCCGCCCAGCCGCCACAGTGATTGTCGTCAAGTCTGTGAGTAAAATATTAATTTTAATTGTAATTTCGATATTATTATATGTTCAGCATGCCCATGCATCACTTATATGCATATATTTATGTAGTTAAACTCTAGACACGATTTATGATGCATTGATAACTATTAAAGTGCCATGATGTTGTTGTGGTAATTTGGAGCAGTGTGCGTGCGTTGGCGTGCGTGTGATGTGGTGTGGACTATGGATAGGACAGGTAGTTACGGCTTGAGTTCTTCGCTGGGACCCGATCCTTCGAGGGGTAGTCACGGCTTGAGTTCTTTGCTGGGACCCTCGATTTGGTTTATTAAGCGAAAGTCCGGCTTGAGTTCTTCGCTGGCACCAGGTTGGATTTAAGAGAGCTGTATAGGGGATCAGCTCCCATATGTTATGATTGATGCTACAGGGTGCGTGAGTGCTCCAAATTACCTTTTTGATGTTATGATGTGAAAATGATGTTGATGTTGCATTTCACTCTACAGGGTGCATTAGTTTTAGATAGTTATAGAGATTATGGTTAAAATTGATATTTTACTCTCTGAGTTGAACGCTCACTCCTGTTCAATATTTTTCCAGGCCACAGGTGGATATTTTTGAGGTTAACCTGCTTCCTTTCCTCGCAGGTTATTTATCAATATTTGTGTAATTTATTTACTCCTAGAATTTTCGCATGTGTTAGAAGTATTTATTTGATTATGGTCTGTAATATTATTATCATGTTGGACCTGTAAACGTATAATGATATGCATGTTTGATGGATTGGATGAGGGAGCTGAGCTCCCATTTATTTTTATGAGGATATGAGTATGTGGAGGGTGAGCTGAGCTCCCCAATTGAGTATTTATTATGTTTACAGGTCGGGTGAGTCGAAAACTCCCCGTTGGAAAGTCCATTTTATGGTCGAACTCTGTTCGTTTGTTTTCTTGATATTGGGCCCAAATGGGCCTTAGAGTTGGGTTAATGAACAGTTAGGCTTACTACGGGCCTCGGGGGCTTTAGGCTGGCCGTGTCCTAGTCTTGGGTCGGCCCATAGGTTGGGTCGTGACAAATGTGGTATCAGAGCTTAGGCTCCAGATTCTTAGGGAATGTTTGTCTAAAGTGTTGGGAAGAGTCTACTAGGAGTCACATGCGGAAAAATAGGGTCCACATTCGTCTTGCATTGTCGTCTTTGCTTCTAGTTTCTGCTCCATATATTGTGTATAAATATGAGTCTATAGAGCTGTGTAATGTGCAGTTTTGAATTTTGTGGGCTAATGCTGCTGAATTTCAGGAAAATGCGTAGAAGCAGGAGAGCTGCCACTGCACTGAGCGGATATGCGGACGAGGTGTCGGACAGATGAGGCGCCTGCCCCGAGGAGGCGGGGTAGGAGGCCTAGAGCTGCTCAAGTAGAGGAGCAGCCACCCCCAGTACAGGATCAGTCCTTTATGGCACAGGGTCCCATGGACCCCATGGCAGCTACTCTAGCTGGTTTGCAGAGGACCATTGATATGATGGCGCAGTATATGGTCCACCCTCCACAGCAGCAGCAGTCCACCGCACCAAGAGAGGAATCTTACAAACAGATCATAAATTTCAAGAAGTTGGTGCCTGGTACTTATGATGTGTCAGACGATGCATATCGGTTTTTGGATTCCTGCAGACAGGCAGGAACAGAATTACAGTTGACTGATAGAAGACTGATAGAGTGTATGCAGCATGTCATGGGGCCTATGCCTAGACAATGGATGAATGACTACGTGTTATCCCGGATGGAGGGTTTGACATGGGCTCAGTTTGTGGAACTTTTTATCAATCGGTTTGTGCTAGAAAGCTTCAGAGATCAGAAGTAGTGGGCCTTTGAGGCCTTAAGACAGAATGGCAGGTCTGTAGATGAATATGCTACAGAATTTCTGGAATTGAGCAGATATGCCCCTGCAGCAGTAGCTACAGAAACTATGAAGGTGAAGAGATTCCTAAAGGGGCTTGACAGGAGGTATGCGAACCTGGCCATGATGTCTAATCAGTCTTTTGATGTGGTGGTTGATCGAGCCAGACAGATTGAGATTAGCTATGCTGCGGATGACAGCGGAAGAGCAAAGAAAAACAGAGCAGAGGGTTCCTCAGGTGTCCCTTCCATGGGTACTCCGAACAGTGGTGGCCAGAGTAATTACAGAGAAAAAAGCAGGAACAAGAAGAGTGGTTTTAGACACAAACCTCGAGGATTCAGACCTGGATACGGATCCAGCAGTGGTCACGATTCGAGGTACAGAGTTACGGATGCAGTTCAGATCCTCCTTGGCACCTTGTGCACGATGTGGAAGAGGACATTCAGACCTTGTTTGATGGGTTCAGAGTATGCTTGTGTGTGGCCAACCGGTCACTTTGCTAGAGAATGCCCGTTTTGATGAGCGCAGATGGGGTCACGTGGTTACATTGCAAATGTTCCTGCCATTGTATCAAGGTACTTCCAACATGGCGGCGATCGATTCGATGTGAGGCGAGGACAAGGGGCGTGGATTTGGAGGCGGTCGGGAGGTAGAAGTCGATGTCGTGGTTACGCCACTCAGGGTAGGGGTCAAGCTCGGGTTTTTACCCTGACCCACCAGGATGCTCAAGCTTCAAATGCAGTTGTGGCAGGTATTCTTCTGGTCTGTTCCTATGAGGCTCGTGTTTTGATAGATCCGGGTGCTACGCACTCATTTGTCTCCCCTGTGTTTGCCATGAGGTTGGGTAGAAACCCTACAACTTTAGAATGCCCTTTGTCGGTAGCTACCCCACTTAGTGACAACATAGATGTAGATATGGTTTTTCCGGGTAGCCCAGTGGTAGTGGATGGAAAGATCCTCCCAGCAGACTTGGTTCCTCTACCAGTAATGGATTTTGATGTAATCCTGGGGATGGATTGGTTGTCAACTCACTATGCCACTTTAGACTGCAGGAACAAAAAGGTGTATTTCCACATACCTGGTGTGGAAGAGTTTAGCTTTGACGGTGATAGGAGCGTGGCTCCATATAATTTGGTGTCAGCAATTAGTGCTAGAAAAATGTTGAGGCGTGGATGCCAAGGGTATTTGGCATTGGTGAGAGATACATCTGTAGAAGGTGTCAGCATGGAAAATGTTCCTGTTGTCAGAGAATTTATGGATGTCTTCCCAGAGGAGCTTCCAGGGTTGCCACCAGGAAGGGAAATAGAGTTTTGTATTGATGTTGTGCCGGGTACAAATCCCATATCCATGCCACCTTACAGGATGGCACCAGCAGAATTGAAAGAGCTGAAGGAGCAACTACAGGAGCTGTTGGACAAAGGTTTCATACGTCTGAGCACTTCACCCTGGGGTGCTCCTGTTCTATTCGTGAGAAAGAAGGATGGGTCATTGAGGTTATGTATTGACTACGCATACCGAACAAGGTGATCGTGAAGAACAAGTATCCACTTCCTCGGATCGATGATCTGCTTGATCACTCAAGGGGCTAGATTCTTTTCCAAAATAGACTGCGATCGGGTTACCATCGGTTGAGAATCGGGAATGAGGACGTGTCCAAAGCGGCATTCGTGGAAAGATATGGTCATTATGAGTTCTTGGTGATGTCTTTTGGACTCACTAATGCACCAAAGACCTTCATGGACTTGATGAACCGGGTGTTCAAGCCATTTTTGGACCGTTTTGTCATCGTATTCATAGATGACATTTTGGTATACTCTCAGACCGAGGAAGAACATGTGTGGCACTTGAGGATGGTGTTGCAGACTTTGAGGGAGCACCGGTATATGCCAAATTTTGAAATGTGAATTTTGGCTAGAAAGCATCTCATTCTTGGGACACGTGGTTTCAAGAGAAGGTATTCAAGTGGATCCCAAGAAAATTGAAGTCAGAATCGATTGGCTTAGGCCTACAACGATCACCGAGGTGCAGTTTTACGGGTTTAGCCGCTACTATAGGCGTTTATGCAAGATTTTTCCAGATAGCGGCTCCCTAACTAAGTTAACTCGGAAGAATGTTCCATTCATTTGGACAGATGATCGTGAGGTGAGTTTCCGAAGCTTAAGGAGTGTCTAACCACCGCCCCTGTTGACACTACCCTGAGGAGTGAAGGATACACCGTGTATTGTGACGCCTCGAGTTGGCCTAGGGTGTGTTTTGATACAGAATGGAAAGGTAGTGGCTTATGCTTCAAGGCGGTGAAGAGGCATGAGCGAACTACCCCACCCATGATTTGGAAATGGCGGTGTAGTCTTTGCACTTAAAATCTGGAGACACTACTGTATGGTGAAGTGTGCGAGATATACACCGACCACAAGAGTTTGAAGTACATCTTTCGTGAGAGGGATTTAAACTTGAGACAGAGGAGATGGATGGAGCTTACGAAAGACTATGATTGCACCATCGGTACCACCACAGGAAGGCCAATGTTGTAGCAGATGCCTTGAGCAGAAAATCTTCTGGCAGTTTGGCGCACATTTCAGTAGAGAAGAGACCATTGATTCAGGAGGTACATGAGTTGATGGATCAAGGTTTAATCCTAGATCTTTTAGATGAGGGGGTATTGTTGGCCCACTTTTCAGTGAGGCCAGACTTGAGAGACAGAGTTAGAGTTTCCCAGCACAGAGACCAACAATTGATGAAGATTATAGAAAGAGTACAGCAAGGTGAAGGTGGTGAGTTTGGATTTGCCAATGATGGCGCCTTAGTGCAAGGTTCTAGGATATGTGTGCCCCATGTGGACAACCTCAGGAATGAAATCATGCGAGAGGCACACTACACACTGTACAGTGTCCACCCAGGTTCCACCAAGATGTACCATGATGTGAAAGATAGCTATTGGTGGAATGGCATGAAAAGAGACATAGCAGATTTTGTGTCCAAGTGCTTGACTTGTCAGAAGGTGAAGTTTGAACACCAAAGACCGTCAGGGAAGCTGCAAGAACTCCCTATCCCAGAATGGAAGTGGGAAATGATCACTATGGATTTTGTGACTGGGTTGCCTCGTACCACGCGAGGATATGATTCAATATGGGTAATTGTAGACCGTCTAACCAAATCAGCTCACTTCTTGCCTGTAAAGACTACATACTCTGTGGCACAGTATGCCCGGCTCTACATTCGAGAAATAGTCAGATTGCATGGAGTTCCGGCTTCCATAATATCTGACAGAGGGCCCCAGTTCACTTCTCGGTTTTGGAGAAAGTTGCAGGAGGCACTTGGCACACAGTTGAACTTCGATGCGACTTTCCACCCTCGACAGACGGGACGGTCAAAAGGACAATCCAAACACTGGAAGACATGCTTCGCATGAGTGTCTTGGATTTTGGAGGTCAATGGGATGAGCAGCTAGCTTTGGTGGAGTTTGCCTACAACAACAGTTATCACTCCAGCATAGGGATGGCACCCTATGAGGCATTATATGGGAGAAAGTGTAGGTCTCCTCTGTGTTGGACAGAAATGGGGGAAGCGAAGGTGCATGATGTAGACCTAGTGCAGTACACTTCAGAGGTAGTTCCTTTAATCAGGGAACGACTAAAAAGCACTTCAAGAGGCGTAAGAGTTATGCAGACCCCAGACGGAGGGATATGGAGTTTGCAGTGGGCGACTATGTATTCCTGAAGGTTTCTCCAATGAAGAAAGTCATGAGATTTGGAAAGAAGGGCAAGTTGGCACCTCGGTATATCGGACCTTTTGAGGTTACTGATAGAGTTGGAGCAGTTGCCTACCGGTTGGAGCTACCACCCAACCTCTCTCACGTTCATCCCGTGTTTCACATCTCCATGCTTAGGAAATACATTCTCGATCCTTCTCATGTACTGCAGCCGGATGTGATAGAGCTAAAGGAGAACTTGAAATTTGAGGAGCAGCTTGTAGCCATAGTGGACTACCAAGTGAGACAGCTGAGATCCAAACAGATCCCTATGGTTAAGGTTTTGTGGAGGAGTCAGTCAGTGGAAGAGTGCACTGGAGTCGAGCGGGACATGCGTAGCAAGTACCCTTATCTGTTCAATGTATAATCATGTGCTTTATTCTGCCTTGTGTAAAATTCGAGGACGAATTTTCTATAAGGGGGGAAGAATGTAACACCCCAAAATTTTAAATTTTATGAGCATTTTTGGTATTTTAATTTTATTTAAATTTTAGGAATTTTTTTGAGATTTTTCGGATTTTAAAAATCAGGTTTGATTTTCCGAAAATATAAACTTTGATGAATTTTAAAAATTAATTTAAAGACCACGTGGCAAAACTAAAAATATATTTGGAGTCTACGTATTTTTCTGAGTTTTCTGAAATTTTTTCGGAATTTTTGGACCTCGTTTTCGGTCCCGAGGCAGAGTAAAAATTTAAAATTTGTATTCTGAATCGAACCGGCCGAATCAAACCGGATCGGATCGGACCAGTCGAATCGGACCGGTCTTCTTCTCTTTCTCTTCTCCCTCCCGCGCGCGTCGACCTTCTCCTCTTCTCTCTCTCTTTTCTCTCTCCTCCCTCCTCCTCTTGCCGCGCCGCCGCCTCCCTTGCGTCCCCACCTCGCCGGCGCCCCACCTCGGCCCTTCCCCACGGCTGGGCAGCCGAAACGGCCTTAGAACGGGACGCGCTGCGCTATTGAACTTCCCGGCCAAAATCCGGCCGATCCGGCCACCAATTGGACCGGGTCTTGTGTCTAAAATCATCTACTCGGCGAGAGCTTTCCATAGACACTAAGAACGCCGAAATCCATCGAGCGGTTTGTCCAATTTTTGCTCGGGAAGTTTTTAGCCCATTTCGACTTTTGGGCTAGATTTCTCGAAAACCGTGAATCCCACGAGAAAACCGAGGGTACCAGCACGCTCCACTCGTCGAGAGCTTCGCAGCGACATAAATTTCAAATTTTTCCGACACCGTTTTTCGGTGGGTCCCATGGAACTTCGCAGTGTTTTTCCGAGCATTTAATGAGCTTAGAAAATTCTGAAAATTTTATGTACTAACCCTCGTGTTATGGGCTTCATGTAGGTATCCTCGATTTGTGGAAATTCGACAGTTGACCGGGTTTGCGAAATTCCGGCCAGACCGACCCGTTACCGGAAAAGTCTCCGAATTGGACCGAGGTTTTGGCTAGCCCCCCATTGTCAGACGTCCCGAGCGCGTTCTCGAAGTCGGAATTGGCAAAGGTAAACCCGAACCTTGCTTTTTCGTAATTTTCTAGTGCTTAAATAGGATTAAAAATCCATAAAATATTCGTGGTAGCTTAGAAAATTATGATTCTTTTTGCAATAGCTTAGTAATATTGCTAAGGACCGCGGGGCAAAGTTTTAGAATTTTTAGAGCTTATTTGGGCAGTTTTTGCAAAAATGGTCAATTATAGGGACTAAATTGAAATTTTACATGTTGTGATGGATGATTGATTTGGTGGGCCCAGGAGGGGCTGTGTGATGTGATTGAGTTGTGGACATATAGAAGTGTGTTTTGAGCCCTTATGCAGGTTGGGTAGGTCCTAGGTATAGGGGAGACTCTGCCGGATTTTCGGCACGACTTAGGACGTATTGGTCTTTTTCTTTGTTTGTATTGAGTCAAATTTATTAAATGATTGTAATAAAATTGTCAGGTGAGCAGGATGACCTTCTTCCTCCGCCCGCCCGCCGGTGATTGTCGTCAAGTCTGTGAGTAAAATATTAATTTTAATTGTAATTTCGATATTATTATATGTTCAGCATGCCCATGCATCACTTATATGCATATATTTATGTAGTTAAACTCTAGGCACGATTTATGATGCATTGATAACTGTTAAAGTGCCATGATGTTGTTGTGGTAATTTGGAGCAGTGTGCGTGCGTTGGCGTGCGTGTGATGTGGTGTGGACTATGGATAGGACGGGTAGTCACGGCTTGAGTTCTTCGCTGGGACCCGATCCTTCGAGGGGTAGTCACGGCTTGAGTTCTTCGCTGGGACCCTCGATTTGGTTTATTAAGCGAAAGTCCGGCTTGAGTTCTTCGCTGGCACCAGGTTGGATTTAAGAGAGCTGTATAGGGGATCAGCTCCCATATGTTATGATTGATGCTACAGGGTGCGTGAGTGCTCCAAATTACCTTTTTGATGTTATGATGTGAAAATGATGTTGATGTTGCATTTCACTCTACAGGGTGCATTAGTTTTAGATAGTTATAGAGATTATGGTTAAAATTGATATTTTACTCTCTGAGTCGAACGCTCACTCCTGTTCAATATTTTTCCAGGCCACAGGAGGATATTTTTGAGGTTAACCTGCTTCCTTTCCTCGCAGGTTATTTATCAATATTTGTGTCATTTATTTACTCCTAGAATTTTCGCATGTGTTAGAAGTATTTATTTGATTATGGTCTGTAATATTATTATCCTGTTGGACCTGTAAACGTATAATGATATGCATGTTTGATGGATTGGATGAGGGAGCTGAGCTTCCATTTATTTTTATGAGGATATGAGTATGTGGAGGGTGAGCTGAGCTCCCCAATTGAGTATTTATTATGTTTACAGGTCGGGTGAGTCGAAAACTCCCCGTTGGAAAGTCCATTTTATGGCCGGACTCTGTCCGTTTGTTTTCTTGATATTGGGTCCAAATGGGCCTTAGAGTTGGGTTAATGAACAGTTAGGCTTACTACGGGCCTCGGGGGCTTTAGGCTGGCCCAGGTCCTAGTGCCGGTCTGGCCCATAGGTTGGATCGTGACAGTTGCACAACTTATGACACAGCTTGTGTCACAGGTTGTGTCGTTGTCAGATATGAAGTTTTTTTTGGGCAGAAGGTTACACAACTTGCGACACAAGGCGCAGCACAACCGATTCAGCTTGTGTCATTTTAATAAAAATGACTGATGTGGCACTTTCATCCCTCTGATTTAATACATCATTTTCTCCAGAATCTTCTGCCTTTTTACCCATTATAGGGCAAACCTCTGAACCATATAAAAACTTCTTTTTCTCTTTCTTTCCAAAAGGAGAAAATTAAGGAGATTTTGCAAGGAGAGACGAAGGAGAGAAGCACGTGAAATTTAGTTTTGCTGCAGCAAAAGGGACGCCTTCTGCAACATTCCAGCAGTAGATCATTCATCATTTTACTAGGTTTTTCTGTTCCTTAGCTTAAATTTTCATTATTTCTTCATTTCTATACTTGGGTTTATCTTGAAACCATGATTTGTGAGTAGATCTTTGAGATTCTAGAGATGGGTTTGTAAATATTGCTTTGTATTATGGTTTTTCAACTGATTTAGTCATTTAAATGAGATTTGCTGCTTTGTGATTTATTGCTTGTGAGCTTGTTGCCTTGCTTGATGAATGGGCCCTCATTAAGTTAAGTTTTAATCCTTGACAGATGGACTAAAAAGTGAATATTTGGAATACATAATCTTACAATAAACTTAGTTTTCTTGGTGTTAGAGATAAGCTAAGAGGATTAAGGGGACTTTCAAAAATCAATTAGAGCTTTAATTGGGTTTTTATCAGGTTTGAAATACCGTGAAAACAGGGTTTGATTTGATGAATACCAAATTTGAAATGCTTGAAAATGGTTTCAAAGAACTAAAAATTGATTTCCCTCAAAATTACAATTCTCATGTGTTTGGCTAAATTGGGGATAAACCACATGCAAAAAATATTGAAAACTCTATCTCTAGAATCACTTAATTTTTATTGAATTTAGATTTAAATTCCTCCCAATTTCATAATTAGCAATTTCAATTTAAATTTTGGTAATCTAGTCTAATTAATTTAGTTAATTGTTTGATTTAGTTTAATTTCCTCAAATACCAATTTTAATTTTAAATTTCATTTTTAATATCTTTAAATTTTACTACTCTAATTAGCTTATTCCTTTAACTCCAATTTAAGCACATTTCCCTGTAGGAATGATATTTTTAAAACTATACTACTGTGAGCCGTGCACTTGCGGAAGCTATTTCACAGCTAACACATCAAGTTTTTTGGCGCTGTTGCCAGGGAATTGTTTGTTTTTAAGTTGGATTTTAATTGTTTTAAGCTTATTAGAATTTTTATTTTCTTTTATTTTCACTGCTGTTCCTTGTGTTTTTCAGGTACTTTTTTTGTTTATAAGACAATCGAAAAGCACAAATGATACTCAATTGTTGTTCAACCCTGAAAATTGAAAAATTCTGTCGAGCCAACAAAAAGGAATCTAAGAGGAGAAAGGAAGTAGAAAAAGAAGAACAAAAAAGGTTTGACCAAGAGGAGAAAATTGAAAATATGAAGAATCAAAATAGAGCTATTGGTGGAGATAATGAAGGAAATGAGCAAAATAGGCAGAATGAAGTTGTTAATCAAAATGATCCTCAGAGAATATCCATGTTAGATTATGCTTTTCCTAGATGTGCAGATGTGAGAGATAATATACCTATCATTGGAGCTAATCAATTTCAGTTAAAGACTGGTCTCATTCAAATGGTTCAGAATTCACAATTTGAAGGTAGTCCACTTGAAAATCCTCATTCTCATTTGAAGAAATTTTTGATGATATGTGTGTATACAAAGGCAGCCTGGAGTTTCAGATGAAGTGATTCGGCTCACCTTATTTCCATTCTCTCTTTGGGATTTAGCATTAGAGTGGTATGAATCACTTCCACAGGCAGATATAGCTACTTGGGAGCAGCTATCTCAGGCTTTTCTATCTCAGTTTTTCCCACTTGGGAAGACCACTCATTTGAGGAATTTGATGGTAGCTTTTAAACCAAGGGATGATGAAACTTTGTATGAATCTTGGATGAGATTTAAGGAGCTTGAAAGGGAGTATCCTCATCATGAAATACCCAAATGGATGATTGTTCAGAATTTCTACTCCAGAGTTACTCCAGCCATAAGAAACACAGTTGATTCACAAGCAGGAGGAGATTTCATGAGAATGACAAGTGAAGAATGCTATGATCTATTGGAGAAGATTGCTCATAATACCCTTTTATGGGGAAATCCAAGAATAATTGAGCCAAAGAAGGCTGAGATTTATGAACTTGACTCAGTTAGCTACATGAATGCAAGATTTGGTCAGTTGACTCAGCTTCTTAGTGATTTTTGCACAAAGGCAACAACCTCAACTCCTACAACTATGCAACTAGTTGCCTACACAGATGGAACTCAAAGTTGTGGAGTTGATTACTCTTCTTATAGTGATGATTATTTGTAAGAACAAGCTGCTTATGCAGGAGGTTATCAACAAAAACCTATGGGAAATTCTTACTCTAATGTAAACAACTCAACATGGAGACCACAAGCAACTTTTGCTCAACAAGGTCAAAGCTCAAATTATGCTCATAACCAGCAGTATATGTAGCAGAATAGGCCTTAGTTTCAGCCTCAATTTCAGCCCACAAGGCAGCCACAACCTGGATATCAAGCAAGAGCACAATAATCCCTTCCACCTCATGAATCGAAGCTAACCTTGGAAAGCATGATGGAGAAATTTTTTGCTGAACATAGCAAGATGAATAGCAAATTGGAGGAAGAAATGCAACACATGAGACAAATCATGGATCAATTACAAGCCACAATCGTATGTTGGAGACTCAATTGGCTCAACAAGCAAGCTCATCGGGAAGCAAATCCTATGGAAAACTACCTAGTCAACCACAAAACCCTCATGAACAATTTAAGGTTGTGACCTTGAGAAGTAGTAAGAAAGTTGGTCAAGAGAGTGAAAACAAGAAAGAAGAAAAAGAGAGCACAAAAGAAGAAAATTCAGTTTATAACAAGAAAAATGAAAAAGAAGAAGAAAGCAAAAGGGAGCAAGATGAGAGAGAGAAACCATACATCCCACCTGAGCCTTACAAGCCCATCCTTCCCTACCCTCAAAGATTCATTAAGCATAAATTAGATAAACAATTTGGCGAATTCCTTGAAGTGCTAAAGAAGTTGTATATCAATGTGCCATTCACTGAGGCACTATCCCAAATGTCAAGTTATGCCAAGTTTTTTAAGGAGATTCTTACCAACAAGAGAAGGCTAGAAGATTATGACACCATTAACTTGGGAGAGCAATGCAGTGCTATAATTCAGAAGAAGTTACCTCCCAAACTCAAAGATCCGAGTGTGTTTTCCATTCCTTGTCATATAGGTGATAATTGTGTGGCAAATGACTTATGTGACCTTGGAGCTAGCGTCAGCCTAATGCATCTTTCAATATATGAGAAGTTGAATATGGGAGAGTTGAAGCCCACAAACATGTATCTTTCATTGGCTGACCGTTCAATTAAGTATCTAGAAGGCATTCTAGAAAATGTGCCTATCAAGGTTGGGAAATTCTACATTCTGGTGGACTTTGTCATTTTAGATATGGAAGAAGACAAAAAAATTCCTATCTTATTGGGAAGACCCTTTTTGGAAACAGCTGGTGCATTAATTGATGTAAAGGGTGAGAAATTGACACTTAAGAGTGGGAGATGATCAAATGATATTCAACATCAATCCAGCCATGAAAAGGAAACATGAAGAAGTTGAGTCTTGTTTGTGGGTATACATCATTGATGAGATTATTCAAGAGCATTTCAGAAAAAGCTATCCACAAGACCCACTTGAAAATTGCTTAGTCCATGGTGGGAGCATTCATGATGGCAATCATAACATAGTTGCTTTTGCACAACACTTGGAGAGCTCCCCACCACATCCTGAAGCCATAATTTTTCATGTCACACCTTACCCCTCTGTAAGGCATAACATGATCCCGTAGAATACCTAATGAACTACCGAACTTCACCTACCGATAACTCATTAAGTACCCTACAAGGGATTTTAAAACAATTTTCTTCTTTTTGATAAGTGGTGAGCATTTCTAATAAATATTTAAAACATGTAATTAAGTTGAAAGCTAGTTGGAAATTTTAGCCCATTTTATTTTTCCGCAAATTTTATAAAAATTTTGACAGAGTTCCCACTGTATTTTGAGAAACCAGTTCTTCAAATACCCGTAAAAAGCACTTCTAAAAATTTTTTCTCAACAACTACTTCAATTTCACAATCAAACTCAATCCCTTTCAACAACTCCATAATCATTTCAATCAATTTCTCAAGTTCAAAATTCAATAATTCTCAAAATACTAGCAATACATTTCATTCAGATTAAATAAAATAGTTCCACTCATATTTCATTAGAGACAAAACAATTTATTTTCATCATACTAGAAATTTTCATTAAGAAAATCCAAACTAAATTTATTACAACTTTATACAAACTTTGTACAAACTGCTCAAGACCGATTTCACAAGTCCATACAATTACGTGCAATACATACATCAAAATGAACATTTACAGTCAGGGTATAAATTATACCCGATAACTTCTAGCAGGTAACTCTCCTGTCCTCAGCAGCTCAATCTGCTGCTCCTCTAGTCTCTATATCTGCGACAGCATACAAAGCTTTCGCTGAGTGGTGAACTCAGTGGTGCACAAACTAATAATTTAAAACTTAATACAATTTATGTTTGACAATTCATAACAAATAGAATTTTAAAATTTCTAAATTCTTCAAAATTCATGACCTTCAGAAATCAACATTTTCATTCATGTAAATTATTCATTTAAATAACATTTTGATCAAATAGTAACTATTTATTTACATTTCTTTTAAATTCCGAAACAATACAAAAATTTTTGAATCACTGACAAATTATTTATTTCAATCACAATTTATCAAATCATGCATAGTTTAAAGGGCGTTGCCAACAATACACACAGTCGAACCCATGACCCAAAATTCGAATAGATGCCGTGTTGTACACCACGACATTTCACATACTCCCAATAACTGAGGCTAAAAGGGAAAAACAAAGACTAGCTAGTATATATGAGTACTCATTCACATCATTCCCCAACTGGCAAGCCAGAGAGGAAAAAACTCGCCCCATCAAGTGGAGGAGTTATCTCACTAGACAAGCTAATGAGAATTCACAACATATTTTGTCATGTCAACTGTGGTTTCAAATCATATTCAAAACAATTTCTATTTACAAAGTATTTACAAATCAACATATTTAATTATCATAAATTCATACTCAAGGTTGGCAACACATCAAACTTAAAATTTACAATCCTCAAAACAATGCAATAAATCCTTAAATGTATAAGAAAATTTATATTCAAATTATACAATTTCATTCAATAAGTTAAAATTCTCAACACAACAAAATCATAAATCATACAATAAATTTATTTCAAATCAATTTGGAATTGAAAAGTAACAAAAGTGTTAGTTGTGCACAAACCTCAAACGAGTCGTCCCTTAGCCTCGACTCGGTTCCTCGGGTTCCTTCCCGATATTCTTTTCAACTGAAACACACAATTTTACAATGTTTCAGTACTAGAACTTAACACAAATCCAAAATAAATTTAGCTTCACATTTTCCTAGCTCTAACGTGTTAAATTCGACATTCTCGAAATTTTGTGTTTCGGGTTACTATTCACTATACTATTCAAGTCAAATAGTTGACTTTCTAAGGCTTAATAGGTATGGGAACTCCAACTTCACCCACATACCACATTTTGGCCATTAAACTTGTTGGTTTTGGTCATTTTCTCAAAGCTTAAGTCATTTTGGCAAAATTGCCAATTTTCGGTTTTGGTGCTCCGAAGTTGCACTGTTTCATTGGTCAATCTACTGTTGGAATTTGGCAAAACTTCCTTCATAGAAAATGTTCCTTATTATCTTAAGTGTATTCTCATTTTTGGATCACCCCAATTGGAGTTTTGTAGCTCAAGTTATAGCCAAAATAAGATTACTGTTTACGTGCACTATTCATACTGAGATTTTGGTTCTGGCAGATTTTTGGTCCAACTTTGTTCAGTAATTTGATCAAGTTAAGTTCATAATTTGGTCTAACTTTCTTCATATGAAGTGTTCTACTATGTCTTAGGTTTCCATCGGTTCAAGAATCACCTAAATTTGAGTTTCCTAGAGAGAGTTATAGCCCTTCAAACATTACTGCTCAAATGGAATTCTGCAGAATTGCAGGTACAGTAACTCAACTTTGCTCAATTATTTGATTAGGTTAATGGCATAATTTGGGGTGGTATTCTTCATGAAAGTTTTAGATCTATATCTTATCTAATTGTTGGTAAAATTTCAGGTCAATTTGACCTGTCTAGCTCGAGTTATGACCAAATGAACAGTTACTGTTCATTTAGTCAGTTTGGTGCAGTGGCAGCCTGCTCTCATTTCACTTTGGTCAATTGTTTCACTAAGTTTTGGTCAGTTTTTGGGCATGGTTCATCAATGAAAATTGTGCCCTTTTATGTCTATTTTCATCCCCAATTGGTGGCATATCAATTGGATTTGTAAAATTTGAGTTTTGGTCCTTCAAAGTGGATTTGGCAGCATGACCATTTGACCTACGAATTTGATTTTCAATCCAACAATTCCCACACATCTCTTTTGGTCATTATTAACCATTTCCATCTCACAATAGACCAAAGTCATCATTTATGCATTTCTCCAAAATTTGGTTCACAAACCCTAGCCTCCAAACCCTAACTTACTAATTTTTTTGCATTTACTTGATTCCATGCCTTTAACCATAATCATTCAACTAACTAAAGTTTATATACCCCTTTCAAACCATTCAATTCATGCAAATCATCCTCATAACCAAGCTGGCCTAAAATCAGTTTAGTCCCTCTACATGAAAATTTTTCATGTTTTTATGCAATTAAAATCTTGTTTAATCACAATTTTATACTAAAAATTCAATTCAAATTCAAATTAAAAGAGGAAACTTACCTTAATTGAAGCTTTTTTTTCAATCTTCCTCAAATCTTCAAATTCTTTTAATTTCTTGCTCCAAATCTTCTTCTTGAGGGTCAATTTAATGGTTTCTATAATTATTTTCAAGGATTAGGGGGTGAAATCTAAAGTTTAAGAAGCTTAAATCTAAGTTTTAATGGTAAAACAAAATAAGAAGAGAGGGAGAGGAGAGAGCTACGGGAAAGAGAGAAAAAAGAAGAAGAAGAAGTAAAAAAATTGGCTTTTCAATTTTGTTTTTAGTCTTTAATTTGACTCAGTCAATTAGTTAATTAAATTAAAATTAATTATGAGGTCATAGTTACATCATCATGATGATGTCATCAACTTTTCAACTTTTTCATTTTCTCTTCTCTTTTTTTTTATTTTTTTATTAGTTCTTTAATTTAATTCCCGATTCCGAAATTTTCTTTTCTCCGATTTTATTTGACAGTTAGGTCAGGAGTCAGCTCTCGGGGTCAATTGACCAAATTGCCCCTCGCCGGTTTATCCCGGTTTGTAAATAATTCCATATTTCTTTCGGTTCCCTGACCTAATTTTTTGACTGACTTAACAGTTCTTTTTCGTGATTTTCTCTTTTCCACTGTGTTCATAAGGGTCCTAAGGACCGCAGCGTCACTTTTTACGGTTCGAAATTTGAGTTTAAAACAACTTCGCAGTCGTTCCCGAGGAGGTCACTCATCGCTGTGACTCTCGGCTCGTTTAACCTCTTATGTTCTGTTTTTCTTATTTATAGTTAACTAATTACACATTACTAATTATTTGTGTTTATGGCTTCTCAAGTTGTCTTAAGTGTGGTTCTAATCTCCTTAATTGTCCGGACCGACACCGGTCACCGGAACAGTGAAATCCACCAGGCTATGCAAACGGGGGTGTTACACTTCAGCTTGAAGAAGTGCAAAGTTTAGAGATTAAACCACCATCATTAAAGGTAGAGGATGCCCCAAAGGTAGATCTTAAACCTCTTCCTTCCAACCTCAGGTATGTTTTTCTTGGACCCAATGGAACATATCCTGTTATAATTAATGCATCTTTGACTGATATTGACATTGAAAAATTATTGAGAGTTTTGAAAGAATATAGGAGAGTTTTGGGTTATGCAATTGATGATATAAAGGGAATTATTCTAACAGTCTGTATGCATAGGATTTTCCTAGAGCCAAATAGTAGACTTTCTATTGAACACCAAAGAAGATTAAATCCTACAATGAAGGATGTTGTGAAAAAGGAAATCCTGAAATTACAAGCTGCTGGACACAAAAGATTTTTGCAACTTGATGAGTTAGAAGAATTGACACTTGATGCTTATGAAAATGCTAGGATCTATAAAGAGAGAACAAAAAAATGGCATGATAAGCATATCAAGAAAAAGGACTTTAAAGAAGGAGATTTGGTGCTCTTATTCAATTCAAGGTTGAAATTTTTTCCAGGAAATTAAAATCAAGGTGGTCAGGACCATTTAAAGTTGTGAAAGTTTTCCCTTATGGCGCTGTGGAAATTTTTGGTGAAAAATCTAATAATTTCAAGGTAAATGGGCAAAAGTTGAGGCATTATTTAATTGGTGAGCCAATTGAGAATATAGCAACTTGCTATCTCTCTCATTCTTCATAAAATTTTGGTTGAGTAAGGTCAAGCTAAAGACCTAAACTTAGCATTTATGGGCATAACCCATAATTTTTCATTAATTCTTTATTTCTTTTATATATTTGTTTTAAGTTTTTCTATACTCTTTATTCAGAATTTGACATTGTTCTAATTTTCTTATGCAGATGGGATACAATTCATTGCAAGCAAATGAGCATTAGTCATTCTGTTTTAGTCTAGTTTAAATTTCAGTTTTAAATTTTAGTTTTAAATTTGTTCCCTTATATTTTTCATCTTTCTATGGCTGAATATTTGCTGGGTGGATTTTGCAGGACTCATTGCTCTTTTTGTTAATTTTAAGAGGAAGTTTTTCCAAACTTTGTCATCTTTGTTCAAAAAGAAAATTATTTGAATGTGGATGTGTGAATTGGTGCTTTGAAAATTTTTAATGAGTGTTTAATGAACACAGCAGGTTGAGCAATTATAATTCATGTTATGAAGGTCTGATTACTTGAAATCTAATTTGTTTCAATTTTTTAGGTATTGTATAATTTTGTCAAATTTGGGCAGAAAGTTTCACAATTTGCGACACAATCGATTTTGGTTGCATCATAGCTTATGTTCACTGGGAGCAATTTGGGCAGAAGGTTTCACAACCTGCGGCACAATCGATTTTGGTTGTGGCGTAGCTTGTGTTCACTGGGTAATATTTGGGCAGAAAGTTTCACAACTTCTGGCACAACTTACTTCCCTGTATTCTAACCTGTGTCGTTTATTTGGTTTTGTAGGTTGACAACCCAATTCGCCAGAATGGGCCCGCGACCAACCCCATGCCCAAAAGCCCACTAACCCATTTGATTTAAAAAAAAAAAAAACCACTAACTAACTAAACCAAATCCATTCCCAAAAGCCCATTATCATTTCCCTTTTACCAAAAAGCCTACCTCTAACTAACAAAGCCCAAAACCCATAACCCATATCCAAAACCCCTCACTTTTACTCCCTAACTCGAACCCATACCCGATACCCAAAATCCCCACTACCCCCTTCTTTCTCTCGCCATAATCCCCGACACAACCATAATCTCCGCCCCTGTTCCTTCCCTTATGCCACAATTCTCGCCATAACCCACGACCCATAACTGTAACATCCTCCCGGTAGCAACTCCGTACATTCTACTGTTTCGGTGACCGGTGTCGGTCCGGACAGCTAGAACGTCCGGAAAAATATTTAAACTAAAGTCAGGAACCATAAATAACTCAAATATTGACAAGAAAAATTTAGTAAAAATTTTAGAAATAAAATGCAACTAAGTCAAATGAGCCGGTGCCCAAGCGATGGGTAACCAGAGATAAGTTGCGGTTCTCGCAACGAGGAGCCCTGGACCCGGAGAAAAATTCATAAAATAATTTTTGGGACACTAGAGAAGGGTCATTGAGGTTCCTATGGCATTAGAATGCCAAGAAAATATTTAGAAAAATTTTTCAATCGGTACAGACAATTTTGACCCGTTAAGCCAAACGGAGGGCATTTTGGTCATTTCGCCTTCAGAGACGATTTTTGGCCGACTTGTCCAGTTGAGTAAATAATTATTATGACATAAAATATGAATTAATGTTGATGAAAAATTAATTTGAAGTTAGTAGAAGAGAAAAGAAAAGAAAATACAATAAAATGTCAATTATGACATATTATGAGGTCATTTAAAATTGTCCACCAATCACAATTAAGTAACCATTTGACTAATTAATAAAAGAGATAAATAAAGACCAAGGAAGACCAAAAACAAGCAGCCATATTCTTCTTCAAAACTTGATCCTCTCCTCCATAACCCTCCATGGAAGTTTTCTTTAATTACTTCCATTTTCCCATGAATTTGCACTATAAAACCCTAAGTCCCTTCACTAAAAGCTTGTCTCTACCTCTTGGGAAGTGTTTGGCAGCCTAGAAAGTGAAGGAAAGTGAAGTTTAATCTTGGAAAATTCTGCCATTAAAGAGGTTAGTGCTTATTTATGCAAGTGTTTCTTTTATTTCATGTTAGGAACTTGAAATTGCTAAGAAATGATAAATTAAATGGACTAAACTCATGTGTATATACTCCTTGAAATTTTGGCAGCCCTAAGGAAGGGATAAGGGTGACTGCTTTAATGGACTTAGAGTGGACTAAAGATGATATTTAAGGTACATATATACATGTATAATGAATTGGTGTGCTAACTAAGGTAAATGGGAGTAAACCTTGAATATGAACTAAGGTTTGGGAGTGAAACTTGGATTTAGCTTATGAAATTGTTAGAGAACATTTTAATGGTCAATTAGTGACCATTTTAGGTAAGTTGACCACAATTTGGACTGAAATATAGCATGGCCAAGTGAATGTGTAGGCTGCCTAAGGACAGCAGCAGAGTGACTGAAATTTCAGTCCACTTGGACTGCCATAACTTTGGTTGTGTAGGTTCAATTGGTGTTTGGCCAATTGGACATGAAACTAGGCTTATAATGGCACATTTTTGCTGAAGAAACCATGCCCAAAAGACCAAAGCAAGAGGACCAAAAGTTGGCCCCAATCCGGATACCCTGCAAACAGCCCCTGCAGAATGACCAAATGAACAGTAACTGTTCATTTGGCCATAACTCACTGTAGAATGGTCAAATTGACCTGAAATTTTTACAGTAACAAGATATGATATAGACAAACAACTTTCATGAAGAACATCACCCCAAATTATGCCATTAACCCATTCAAATTATTGGGCAAAGTTGAGTTATCAAACCTGCAACTCTGCAGATTTTCATTTGAGCAGTAATGTTTGGAGGACTATAACTCTCTCTAGAAAACTCGGATTTAGGCGATTCTTGAACCGATGGAAACCTAAGGTATGGTAGAACATTTCATAAGAAGAAAGTTAGACCAAATTATGAACTTAACTTGATCAAATTACTGACCAAAGTTGGACCAAAAATCTGCCAGACCCAAAATCTCAGCATGAACAGTGCACGTGAACAATAAACTTATTTTGGCCATAACTTGAGTTACAAAACTCCAAATGGAGTGATTCAAAAAAGGAAATTCAACTAGACAAAATAAGGAACAACTTTCATGTTTACCATTTCCTCAAATTCCCACTGCAACAGTGCTTAATGGAATAGTAAAGTTAAGTTTCAAAAACTGAAAATTTTGTTTCCCTTGGTTAAAGCTTAGAAATGGTATTAATGCTTAATGCCAACAAGTTTTAAATGAAAAATGTGGTATGTTTGAAGTGTCAAAGTCAGTGTACATATTCTCTATGCAAAAGTCAACTTTCTTGTTGAGCAATGAAATGAATAGTGACACCAAAACTTGAAATTCAAAAATGTGAAACTTAAAAATGCAAAATGCCCTAGTAGGCCTAATGTGATTGGTTTGGATAGTTTGGCATGCCAATAGGGTATTGTTTTAGCAGTACTGCGAAAGGCTTTATGCCTGTATTCATGGCTTTATGCCCGTATTCACGGCTTTTATGCCCGTATTCATGGCTTTTATGCCGATTATGTGATATCATGGCTTTTTAGCCATACTGACTGCATACATGGTTGACGTTCTGCGTCCCATGGTATGACGGCCCGAGGCACCGCGGTGTCCAGTGCCAACGACCCATTATCTAGTCTAGTCGTTCAGTATAGGTTACTTGGGCATGGAAAAGTATAACTGTAATTGAACTGATTGTTAAAGAAAATACAAAAATTAAATATCAGGAATGATTATGATAGAATACAAAGAAACTCAAGATCATGAAGAAAATAATTAACAAAATGCATGAAGAAGTTAATATCATAAAACGTAATTAGCCTTCGACTAAACATTAAGTTGGTAATTATTCAGTTCTTATGAACACAATGGCTAAGAAATTATGATTTTTATTTGCATATTATATTTTCTTGTATTATTGGCACCACTAAGCTTTATGCTTAGCGCGTCGCTTTTGCAACGCGTAGGTACTGAAGATTTGGACAGAGGGCTCAATAGACCACAGATTGGGTAAGACCATTCACAGTTCTGCATAGCGTCCGTGTCACCTCACAGACTACAGTGCATTGGTAGGACACTAGGTCCCATCTTGTATTTTGAGATTTTTGTAAATTTGGTAATTAAACTCTTATTTTATCATATGTATTTGAACAAATGTAATATAATTTTGTATTAATATAAGTACTTGTAATTTGTGATTATAAATCACATGTGAGAATTTATTTATGATTTGAGTATAATGATGATGTGAAATGATAAAAAGAGGAATCGTTAAGAAATTGCTGTAACTTGATGTGATACAAAATGTGAATTGTATATGAGTACCATGAGATGAATGATTGAGAAATAAATGAAATTGATGAAATTATTCTGAGACTTTGTTGATAATTGGAGTGGGGATTGATTGAATATGATCATAGGAAGTGTTTTTCACAGGTTTCGAAGAACTATTTTCTCCATTTTTAGCCGGTACTCTGCCGGATTTTCTTTAAAATTTTCGGAACCTCAAATAAATTATAATTTCGATAAATGGCTTAAATAAATTATATTTCACAAGTTATATTCAAAAGGAAGAATAAAAATGAATTAAGATAAAATAGAGTGCTCGGCACACTGAGTGGCATAACTTGCTCGGCTACACTGTAGTCGGGTAAGGGGTGTCACAATAACCACATTCTTCTTCTTCTTCTACTCCTTCCTCGTCTCCTTCTTCTTCATTTTTTTTTTCTGCTCCTTCTATTTCATTTTCGCCATTACCCATTCCCCTCTTTCCTTCGAAAACTCTCCTCCCCACTCCTCACACCCTACGCCGCAACCTCCACCCATCCACCTCATGGATACTGACTCGCCGGCAGTCCATTCTAGTGATACCCCTATTGCTACATACAAGAAGAAGAAAGCCATGCAAGTTAAGCTAGAGCAGATAGAAACTAACTAGGCACTTATTTTGAGCATCATTTCTCCTCAACAACCACCAAAAGCACCACCACATCCACCAGATGGCAAGGGCAAAGGAGTTATCATTCGTGACTGACCAGCTTTTAGTTTCAGTTTACATATTTCATGTCTTTATTTTAGTTGCTTAATTAATTAGTGTTTTTAGTGACTTGTTTAGTTAATATTTTGCTTATGTTGCTTTTCTTTTAATTGAAACATTTGCTTATTCAGTATTTTTTTTTAGTTGCTCATAAGTACATTTTTCTTTTGAATCTTTAGTGCTTTGCTCACTTGTTTTTAATATGCTTCTTTGAAATTTCACTTGATGAGTAGATATCTCATGGTTATATTTTTTAAGCTTAACCTCCCTATTTCAACTTTTTGAGTTTAATTGCTTTAATGGATTTCATTCCACTGTTTCTTTTGCAATGAGTGCAGCAATTGTCTAAATTTTATTTAATTAAATTGGCTGCACCTTCAATGAAGTAACAATTCTTATTTCAGCTTGTATTATTTTCAGCACAAGTTGTGCTACCACTTATGAAACAGGGTACCCCTTATTTACTTTAGGCTTACATATCCATTCTTTATGCACAAATTAGTCACATATTTTCTGTATAGTATTTGAGTGAGCCCATTGAATTTATAGCTAAAATTATCCCATTCCTTGCAATCTTTTAACATTGAGGACAATGTCCATTCTGAGTATGGGGGAGAGGGTAAATTTTTTCCAAAAAAAAAAATATAATTATTTTTTTTTTCTTTTTCCTTTTCATTTGCATATAGTGACATACTCATTCATTAATTCATACTTGTACATATTCATATATATTCACTACATATAGTCTCATATGCTTAGTTATACATGCTTAGTGCATATAGATTTACATACTTAGTGCATATAGATTTATTATACATTCATGCATTTTATTTATTCATAAAAAAAAATGGATTTTAAACCAGTCTTTGAATTTCAGAAGTTGTTTATTCAAGTAATCTAATTTGCCTCTAGATGATTAGTGGAATGAAAGTTTTCAGCTGGGTACAAAGTCTTAAGCATTTATCTTTCTCTTATTTAATAGTTGAAAATTAATATATCTATCTAGGTATGCAGATTCTGATTAGTTATTTTGAGTTATTGAGTACGTGAATAAGCCTTTAAGGAAGAAAATGGTCATTGTTGTCTCACCATTCCTAGAACAAGCATCATAGATCTTTCAAAGTGAAATTTTTAACTTGCATTTGATAAGAATATGATTTAGGCATTCCTTCATATGTTAAACCTCATATTTAGCCTTAACCTACCTTAATTTCATTTCAACCCTTGCAAACCCCATTGAACCTTAATTTCCTAATTTCTTTGGAACCCAAATCATTTACCTAGCCATAAAACCTAAACACTACCACCTATTTATGAGAATAATATTTTAGCAATTTAGTGCACATAAAAAAAAATCTTGGAGGATTGAAACATCTTGAAAAGTGCTAGAGTAATTGTGAAGAGCTGAAAAAGAAAGGGGGTCACCAAAATATCCCAAAGGTAATTTTGGGTGTGACATGAAATAGGGACAAGTACAAAATCAAAATAATATAAAAAGTAGTCCTTTTATATAATCATTGTGATAACACTTGAGATTCATTGTGAATTTCTTTCCTCTTGATATAAAAAAAAAGAAGGAATATTGGATGCACTTTGAGTTTCATGATTAATATTATTCTCATATTTTGTTTTCCTTATTCTATTTCTTTATTAACAACAATTTTACCTTATTTGACCTCAGTACAACCCTTAAAAGACCTAATGATTCTTTGAAAAATACTTGTTACATTAGTGGAGTTAGATCTTTTATGCTTGCATATGAGTTTGGCAAAATATCCTCCATACATTACTCACCATCTATTTGAGACACATTGGCTATCTATTTCTTGTAGGGGTAAGTAATCGGTTCAAACCGAACCGAACCGAACCGAACCGAATTAAATTATAAAAACCGAACCGTCAATTTTAGAAACCGAACCAAATCGAAATTGATGAAAAATCGAATCGAACCAAACCGCTTTATTTCGGTTCAGTTCGGTTTAAACCGATCGGTTTGATTTTTGATTGATTTTTTAATTTAGACTTAATTTTCAAGTTATTTGGTCAAATTTTAACTTTCGTTTGAACCTAATAACCATTAATCAATGAAATTAAACAATTAATATATATATAATTAAATATAATTCATAAATTTTCCATAAAAATAAATTAATTCAAAAATCAATTCGGTTCTATTTGACTATATAAATCACTATTTGGTTCGGTTTGGTTTAACCGATTTTTTTCTCTTCAAAACCGAACCGAACCGAAATAACCAAAATTTTTATAAATTAAAACCAAACCGAACCGATTAAATTTTAAAACTGAACCGATTGAACCGAATTGACTCGATTCGGTTCGATTTTTCGATTTAAACCGAATTCTGCTCAGCCCTAATTTCTTGTAGGTTTGTTTAGGCACAATTGACTCTTATAGCTGGTTGGTATTTGTTGCTTGAGTTGATTGGTTAATTCTTAGCTATTCTGTAATTGTTGAGATTGATTGCTTCATTCTTTGTGCTTTGCTGGTGGGAATTTGGAATGTTGGTGGTTAGGGGTAAGTTGGTGGTTTGGATTAGTGATTTTTGTGTTTTCAAAGACTGATTTTATTCCCTTCCAAATGAGTTTTAATGAAATTTTTGCTTGGGGACAAGCAAGAGTTTGAGTATGGGGGAATTTGATGCATGTATTTTATATCATTATTTATGTATAATTTTTGCGCATAATTTACCCTTGTTCATAGCTATTACTATAGATATTAACATATATTTAGTCAATTTTGCCTTTTTACGCTTCTTAGTTTAATTTTTGAAATTTATTTATTTTGTAGGTTAAATTTGGAGAATTTTGGTGTATTTTGATCAGAGCAGCCATTTGAAAGAAATTAGAGTTGAATTGTAAAATTTTGAAGTTGAGTTAAAGAAACCGAAAGTTGCACAACCTGTGACACAACTTGTGTCACAGGTTGTGTCGTTGTTAGATATGAAGTTTTTCTCGGGCAGAAGGTTACACAACTTGCGACACAAGGTGTAACATAACCAATTCAACTTGTGTCATTTTAATGAAAATGGCTGACGTGGCACTTTCGTCTCTCTGATTTAATATATCACTTTCTCCAAAATCTTCTGCCTTTTTACCCATTCTAGAACAAACCTCTGAACCATATAAAAACTTCTTTTTCTCTTTCTTTCCAAAAGGAGAAAATTAAGGAGATTTTGCAAGGAGAGACGAAGGAGAGAAGCACGTGAAATCTGGTCTTACTGCAGCAAAAGGGACACCTTCTGCAACATTTCAACAGCAGATCCTTCATCATTTGACTAGGTTTTTCTGTTCCTTAGCTTAAATTTTTATTATTTCTTTATTTCTATACTTGGGTTTGTCTTGAAATCATGATTTGTGAGTAGATCTTTAAGATTTTAGAGATGAGTTTGTAAATATTGCTTTGTATTGTGGTTTTTGAATTAATTTAGTCATTTAAATAAGATTTGCTATATTTTGATTTATTGCTTGTAAGCTTGTTGCCTTGCTTGATGAATTGGCCCTCATTAAGTTAAGTTTTAATCATTGACAGATGGACTGAAAAGTAAATGTTTGGGATAGATAATCTGGCAATAAACTTAGTTTTCTTGGTGTTAGAGATAAGTTAAGAGGATTAAAGCGACTTTCAAAAATTAATTAGAGCTTTAATTGGGTTTTTATTAGGTTTGAAATACCGTGAAAATAGGGTTTGATTTGATGAATACCAACTTTGAAATGCTTGAAAAATGTTTCAAAAAACTAAGAATTGATTTCCCTTAAAATTGTAATTCTCATGTGTTTGGCTAAATTGGGAATAAATTACATGTAAACAATATTGAAAATTCTATCTCTATAATCACTTTAATTTTTATTAAATTTAGATTTAAATTCCTCCCAATTTCATAATTAGCAATTTCAATTTAAATTTTGGTAATCAAGTCTAATTAATTTAGTTAATTGTTTGATTTAGTTTAAATTCCTCAAATACTAATTTTAATTTTAAATTTCATTTTTAATATCTTTAATTTTACCACTTTAATTAGCTTATTCTTTTAACTCCAATTTAAGCACAATTTCCTGTGGGAATGATATTTTTAAAACTATACTTTGTGATCCGTGCACTTACGAAAGCTATTTCACAGCTAACACATCAAGTTTTTGACGCCGTTGCCGGGGAATTATTCATTTTTAAGTTAGATTTTAATTGTTTTAAGCTGATTAGAAATTTTATTTTTAAAATATTATATTACAACTTTCAATTCTTTAAAAGTGAAATTAATATACTGTGATCCCTATTAAAAAATGAAAATCATGCACTTTGATATGGGTAATATATAGGAAAAAATATAATAAAATAATTAAAATTATAAATTTACTGTAAACACATAGTATGCTTGGCAAAATCTCTAAATTTTCTATTGAAATTTCACTACAATTAAATAGAACAATCACTACAATTAAATAGAACAATCTCCTCATATCCTTTCAATTTCAAATGAAAACTTGGAGAAATTGATTGAATATGGTACAACAAAATTTGAACAAAGTACCAAATCAAAAATCAAGGAAAAACCCCAAAAATTAGTCCATTGAACAGTTCTTTGAGTGCTTTCTTTTACTTTGAATATAGTTGGATGAGCTCCTCCCATTTTCCTTGCAGTACCAACTGATTCTTTCACTGTTTTAGCTGACATGAAATTGACGTTGCTGATTTCTGAATTTAGGGAAACTTGGGATTGCTCAATATTCTTTCCTTTCTCACTCTTTTATAAGCAAATTTCTTCCCTTGATTTCTTATACCCAAGTCCACTCCCAAGACTCTTATCATCACACAACTCACATGGCTGTTTCAATACACTGTGATCCTTCCCCATCCGATGTATTGTCTTTTGCTTTCCACTCTCCCCCTCATCTATATGTTTTGCCTCTATTTCTTCCCACCTCACCTGCCACTTGAGAAGAGGTCCTAATCTCTTCTAGCTCATGGTCCACTTTTAGTGCTGCTTTACTTCCTTGTACACCTCCTTCCATCTATGAGCTTACAGGTTGCATTCTTTGTCCTTTGATTTTGATTGTTGTTGAAGAACAGAAATGGGCACAAGAATAGCGTAAATGAAGTAAAATCTCCAAATCCCAAATCCCATTTACATCTATATCTAAATCCTTAGAGAGAGAATTGAGTTGGATGATTTTACCATATTTTATTATTATTATTATTTTATAAAGAGTTAATGTATGTAATATGAGGTTTTAAAAGTTAGCGTCATGAGAATTTTTATATAAAATTCGGAGATGAAATGATATATTTAATCTATAAATTAAAAAAATAAAAGAAAAATAAGAATTTCAATGGGATCTACCTATCTACCATGGCAAGTGCAATAATTCCATCATCACATAGGCATGTGGATAATATTCATTTGTTTCATGTGATTTTCAACTCACATGCTGGATCGATGGAGGCCTGCACCAAGTTGGATTTTTTTTTTTTTTTCTAATTCCAATGGTACTAGTCCATCCATTACTTATAAAATGGGAAGGGTTTGCTTACCATTTTATTAATATGTAAATGAAGAAATAAAATTTGAAATTATATTATAAAATAATTATTTTTTTATATTTTAATCAATTCAATATGATTTATTTTTTATTTTTTTAAATAGACTTACAATTACATATATAAATTATAAATTAATTATTTAAATGATTTTTTTAAAAAAATTTAATTTATTATAAATTTAAGACATAATATATTTGATAAAATTCATATATAAAATTGATAGAAATCTTGAAAATTTTTTAGGGGCTAGTGGAAGTCATTTTGGTGTCTATGCATGCTCCAGATGCTAAAGTTATGTTTTAGAAGGAAGGAAGAAAAAAAAAATCAAATCATAATTCTTTGTGAAGCTCATTGTGTGTGTGTTTAAAAACTCATTTTTTTTTAATTTTTTTTTCATAAATTAGGAAATTTAATTTTTACAATTAAGAGAATCATCATTCTTTTTTCCAATATGGGAATCAAAACACAATGATGAAAATAATTATCTTATTAAATACTAAATATTAAATCTTATCCATATACTTATAGGAATGTTTCTATATTTATATTTTCATATTATTAATTAAAAATAAAAATAATAATTACAATTATAATGATTATACTTATAATTAAAATAATTAATTAAAATTAAAATAATTATATAATAATTAAAATATAAAACTATTATTTTATATTTTCATATAAATAATGAAAATTAAAAATTATAATGAAAATTAAAAATAATAATAATAATAATAATAATAATAATAATAATTAATTATACCTAATTAGAATGAAAAATAGTAAAAATATAGTTTATATGTTTTCATATAATTAATTAAAATAAAAAAAATTTGAATATAATTAACTTGTATTATTTAAAATAAAAAGATAAAAATATATTATTTTTATTTTTACTTATAATTAGATAAAATTGAAATATTGTAAATATAATTATAATTAATTAAAATTAAAAAAATATTATTTTTATATTATTATGTAATAACTAAAATTAAAAAAATATATAAAAAATAATTTTAAGTTGTTTTTCATTTAAATACAAAATAGATTTAATTATGATTATGTAATTTATATATACAAATCAAATATATTAAAAAGTCTGATTTCATAGTAAATTAAATATAAATAAAAATTTACTATTATATATTTTATTTTACTCAATTTTAATTTCAATATTGATTCTTATCACAGCTTACAAATTAAATTGGTTATCTCTTCGACTATAAAAATATTTTCTATTGAACTATTTTTTAAATATCTTAAAAAATAACAATATTTTCCGCATAATAAATTGGAGACAAAAAGAACCAAATTAAAGTAAAATGAAACAACCAACCTTTTTTTAACATTATTCAAATTCTTTGAAAAAATATTTTGTGAACATTTTTTTTTCTTTTTATGAGATATAAAAAAAATATATTTATTTTATTTATTTAATTTGAATGAAATTTAAATTTAAAAACATGATTTCAATGCTATCAAATTAAAATTCACTAATTTTAAATAAAGTATTTTAATATATTGAAAGAAAATTATAGATTTTTTTTCTTCAAAAATGGCTATATGCCGGCAAATGTTTTAGGAAGAGGATGGAAAGTAAGAGGGAATGTAATATTGCCAATGATATAACTACAAAATGAGAAGAACATATACCTAGTTTTTATTATTCGTCAAATACATTTTTATCCTCTCCTTTCCTTTCCTTCAATCAAATATATTTATTAATTTAATCCTAATCGAGAGATTAATTTTTCATTTTGGTGTTTATAAGTTATATGCTTATAAATTTATTTGACTAAATATTTTATTATATTATCTTTATTTAATTTTTAAAATTTTATTATAAATCTCATTTAATATTATTTTTAATCATTTTAATAATAAATATACTTATAAGCTATTTTTTGTCAAACACATTAACGATTTATCACTTATTTATAAACACTTTATTTAAACATATAATTATTTAAAATTTTAAATATTTATAAGTCTAAATTAATTATCGATCAAGTCAGACTAAGCACCAAAGGATATTAACTTCAATTCAATTTTTTTTTCCTATCATGGTAAGCTTGGAAAAACTAATGAAAAAGAATTCAATTCCAAATCTGGTGCAGGATGCTACATTTTGTCAAGAATGGAAGTGTTTGGTTGTGTTTTGGATTTCCCTATAAACCAGGCTGCAATCTTTTTCCAATCCTAATACAATCAAATCAGAATCATGTGAAGTTTGGAAATACAAAATACACTTTAATTGGTGTGATTGAATTGGAAATATCGAACCCATTTTGGCAATTTCTTTCATTCAATTCCCCTAGATATTGCCAATGGTTGTTTTTCACCAAGATTTCGCACGCTTTTGCTCCTTTATATTTCCTAACAGTTTCCTCCATTTTCAATACCCCAGAAAGAAAGAAAGAAAGAAAGATCTCTCTCTCTAACAGAAATGGCCTCTGTTAGCTTCCCAAATCTGTTCTTGATTTCCTTGTTCTCAGCAGCTCTGCTATTCACTCCCTCCAATTCCCAGAAATGCACCTCGCAAAAATTCAAAAGCAACAAACTCTTTGCAAATTGCACTGATCTTCCTGTCTTGAATTCCTACCTACATTTCACCTACAATTCTTCCAATTCCTCTCTCTCTATAGCCTTCGTCGCTCCTCCTGCCAAACCTGAGGGCTGGATTGGGTGGGGGATCAACCCCACTGGAACTGGGATGTTAGGTAGTCAGGCTTTTGTAGCATTCAAAGCCAACAGCTCAGTGATCGTCAACACTTACAACATCAGCAGCTACACAACGCCTTGGACATCCAACCTATCGTTTGGTGTGTGGGATCTGAGTTCGGAGTCTGACGATAACAATATAGTGATATTTGCGACGGTGAAGTTGCCGGAGCATGCAAAAAGTGTGAACCAGGTTTGGCAGGTGGGCTCATCTTTAACTGGTGGCATACCAAATAGGCATGATCTGGCGGAAGCCAACTTACAGTCTAAAGGGTTCTTGGAGTTTGTGGCTGCTAGTGCTCCTGCACCTGCTCCTGGACCATCTGCTAATCAGTCTGGAAGCTTTAATGCAATTGGAAAGTTGGATTTCACTTTGCTTGTTGGATTATTTGTTTTGCTTGGTAGTTTTATTCCATTTTGATAATTTTCTTTTAAAAAAAATATATCATTGGTTTAATTTCTTGTTAGCTTCTTCGCAGCTGTAGTTCAATTTGTTAAGCTTCTCTCGTGATAAATTCTGATTGTTGATTTATGATGAAATTTTCATGAAACTCACCAAACTGTGATATTTATTGTCATTAGTTACTGTCCAACTACTGAAAATTTAGAGAGCGCAGGCTGCGTTCATGCACGCTCAAGCTATTTTTGGCCATTTTCCATCTCTCAATAGATTTTAAAACTCGCTAGAAATAGGCTTGAACCAGTCGTTAACGAACAAAAATAGCCTAAGTAATCTGCTTAATAATTTAAAACTCTAATCATCGCAAATTAATCCCACAAATTATGCATTTAACTCGATTGCCACACGCCATTATGTAAGCCAGCTCTTCTCTGTATATAAAGTCTTAACACATTCCTGAAATTCGAAGCAGACAGGCTTCAGCCTCTCTGTAAATTAAACAGTTTTTTCGTTCTCAAATTCTGGAAAGGGTCAGGGTTAATGTTTTTATTCATTAATTTATAATTAACAATGGCACCTGTTGTAATCATAACTCTATTGATATGTGCAGCTCTGCTAATTTCACCTTCATTTTCCCTCACCTGTACCTCACAGAAACTTACAAACGAAAAAACTTTTAGAGACTGCGTTGATCTCCCACAACTGGACGCCTACCTGCATTATTCCTATAACTCCTCTAATTCCTCTCTCTCAATCGCCTATGTAGCAACTCCTGCCAAGCCAGACGGCTGGGTCGCATGGGC
This sequence comes from Hevea brasiliensis, assembly GCF_030052815.1. Taxonomy (NCBI): domain Eukaryota; kingdom Viridiplantae; phylum Streptophyta; class Magnoliopsida; order Malpighiales; family Euphorbiaceae; genus Hevea; species Hevea brasiliensis. Next base: position 8,303,656 of record NC_079502.1, read on the forward strand.
CATAAACCCAAGTTCCTCAGGCATGGTAGGTGCACAGGCTTTGCTAGCATTCAAATCCAAGGGTGCACCGGTGGTCAAAACATACCCCATTAGCGCATACGGCCCCATCAAGGAAGGCAAGCTCTCGTTTGATGTTTGGGATTTGAGCGCTGAATCTTTGGATAATAATATGGTGATATTTGCTTCGGTGAAGGTTGATGAAAAGGCAAACAAGGTGAACCAAGTTTGGCAAGTTGGCCCCTCTGTCATCGATGGCAATCCTGCCCCCCATGAAATGAAAGATGCTAATACAAAGTCCACTGGAGTTTTAACATTGGTTGGTAGTGGTGCCGGACAAGCTCCTGGTTCCACAACCTCAACACCGGCTGCTTCAACACCTTCTCCTTCGACTGAGAAGTCTGAGGCTTCGGCGATTGGGAAATTGGGCGGATTAATAATTGTTATGCTTGGCAGCTTCATTGGATTTTAATCCTAATGTCTGGGATGTTCAATTCACGGTTTCAATTGTATCTATAATAAAATCATTATATAAGATTTTTTAATTATTCCATTTTATTTATTACCACAACGAAGATTAAATATATTTTAAAAAAAATTCTTACCTACATTAAAAATATTATACTAAATTAATAAAAAATAATCCACCATCCTATATGAAAAATATTATAAATTTTAATTCTATTTTATTAGATATTATTATTGATTTTAATATTATTGATTATTACGAGCCACTATTATTAAAAATAATTTAAATGTTTTATATTATTAAATATTATTTAATATTTATTTTTAAAAAATAAAATAATGAAAATGAACTTGGATATATATATATATATATATATATATATATATATATATATATATATATATATATATATATATATATTATTAAATTATCATTTTATATGAGATATCTTACATGAAATTACTTTCTATATAATTTCTTGCATAGAACACCCCTCCTCCCCGTTTGTTTTGATTCCTAGCGCCCTCTCCCCGTCCGTTCTTCCCCTTCGGCCAAAGGATCAACACCATTGAGCCTTCGACCTTCTCCAGCAATGATCGGTGACTCTAAATGCCAGAAGCAACAAGGTAGCCATCATTGATTGTGAATTCTTCATTCACTTTCTGATAAAAAAAAAAAATAATTCTTCCTTCACGAATCCTACTGTCTTGCGATACCGCAACAAGTACAATATCCACTTCACCTGCAATACTATCTGCAACTATGAAGGAATGTGCAAAACAGAAGAAGTTTCCTTCAGCTGCAGAGTTTGCAGGGGAGATATTGAGAATCTTGCCTATTTTTGCAATGAATGCAAGTTTGTTTTGTAATTTTTTATGATAGAGAGTAAGAAGGGAGAGAATGAAATTGGGATAAAGATCGGAAGAGAGAGAAATAATTTTCTATTTATGGTAATTTATAAATTCGTTATAGTAAGTAATAGGAACTTTAAATTTGCTCAAATTGAAATTAAGAAAGTTTTTTTTAAAAAAATTGAAATTAAGTCACTGTACTAAAAAAAATCTAAATTTGAAAATTAGCCATATTGATCACAAGCAATTTCCTCTCATTCAAAATTCCTTAAAAATTAAAATTTTAATATTTATTATTTTTAAATAATTTTTCTCATGAAAAATGATTATTTTTCTTCCATCTCTTCGTAGAGAAGAAACAAATCGGATGAGAACAATACATAATACAACATAATACACATGATCACTTAATTTTATAAATATTTTTATAAAATTATTAAATTTTAATTTTTTTTTAAATTTATTGAATATCATTTTATAAAAGTTCCTGTAAATTCTAAAATTTAACAAGTTTATACAACGTTAATAATCGATTATTAATATATTAACTATTTAATCTCAAAAATATCCTCTTATTTTAAAAAATATTGAGCAGTGAGCGTTCAAAATATATAAAATCAATTTTAACTAATCTCTATAACTATCTAAAACTAATGCACCTTGTAGAGTGAAATGCAACATCAACAATATTTTCACATCATAACATCAAAAGGCAATTTGGATATAAAATAGTGAATAGATTAATAGATTAAGAAAAAACTTTTAATTTCAGGTTACAGAACTTTTATGAAATTAAATTACAAATTTCACAATTATGAATGCAACATAAATCGTTAAAGTTTATCTACATAGATATATGCATATAAATGCATGGGCTGATTGAACATATAATAATTACTCTATAAACACATCATAATGAAATGTGGGATAAATTACCTCAATTGTCCATTAACTTAGGTGGTTATTTTCATTTTAATTACTCAATTTTAATTATTTAATACAAATGACTCAATACAAATCAAGAAAAGTTATCGTGACATGCAATAGTAGATTTCTGGTAAAAAGGAATAAAATTACCATTTTGCCTTTTTTTCTATTTCTTACATTTATGTTTAAATTAATTAATAAAATTATCAATAAAATTATTTTATTTTAGGTAAGTTTATTAATAAAATTATTAATAAAAATTTAATTTGTAATGACTTGAAAAGTAATAATAAAATAATAAGTATTAAATTTTAAAATAATATTTTATTAACATATGATATTTTATCAATATTCTAATTTTTATTAAAAATAATAAATAATAATCTATAAATTTATTTTTATTAAACAATAATTTAATTTTAGTTAAAAAAAAAGAAGTTGAATTTGAAAATAGCAAAAAAGTTAAATTAACATTTTATAACATTAAATTAAATTCAGTTTATAATTTTTATTTTAATAAATTAAAATTAAATGAATAAAATAAAATGATAATCTAAATTGAAAATAGTCGGCACAATTTATCCATAAAACTTGGCCCACGTGACACATAAAAGAAATGCATTATTTGTGAATATTTGTTTAACCTATTATAAAAAAAAATTTAATTTATAATAATAAAATTTCACATTAAAAAATTTCCCAAAACTACATGTTTATAAATATAATTTTAATATTTTTTATAAAATATATTTTATTTTTTTTATAAAATAAATTATTATGATAATATTAATATTTTTATTATAGATCGATATAATAATTGAAATCATCAATATTTTTTGAGCAGAGAAAACATAACGTTTATTAGTTTTGCCACTTGGTCTTTAAATAAATTTTAAAAATCATCAAAGTTTATATTTTAAATTTTTTAAAATAAAATTAAAATTTCTAAAATTTAAATAAAATTAAAATACAAAAAATGTTCATAAAATAATAAAATTTAAAATTTTGGGATGTCACATTAAAAAAATCTAAATTTGAGTAATTATCGATGAAAATTAGCCATATTGATCACAAGCAATTTCCTCTCATTCAAAAATCCTTAAAAATTAAAATTTTAATATTTATTATTTTTTAATAAATTTTCTCATGAAAAATGATTATTTGAAAAGAATTGTTACCTTAATTTATGTACATTTTTCTTCCATCTCTTCGTAAAGAAGAAACAAATTGGATGAGAATAATACATAATACACATGATCACTTAATTTTATAAATATTTTTATAAAATTACTAAATTTTAATTTTTTTTAAAATTTATTAAATACCAATTTAATTTTATAAAAGCTATTGTAATTATAAATTAAAATTTTATAAAAGAATTAAAATTTTGTTTGTGAATGAAATGCATTGTTTGTGACACGCAATAGAAATGCATTGTTTGTGAATATTTGTTTAGCCTATTATAAAAAAAATTTTAATTTATAATAATAAAATTTTACATTAAAAATTTTCTCAAAACTACATATAACGTTTATAAATATAATTTTAATATTTTTCATGAAATATATTTTATTTTTTTTTTATAAAATAAATTATTATGATAATATTAATATTTTTATTATAGATCGATATAATAATTGAAATCATCAATATTTTTTGAGCAGAGAAAACATAACGTTTATTATTTTTTTAACCTAAAAATATATTATAATAGGTTTAATAAATTTTTATAAAATAAAATTAAAATTAATAAATATTTTAATAATAAATTAAAATGAAAAGATAAAGATAAAATACATAATAAAATTTAAGAATGAATTATGAAAATTATATAAAAAAATAATTTATTCACGATTTTATTAAGAAATTATTATAATTTTATTCTGAAATTTATTCTGTCTCTATTATTTTTATGTGTGTTTAAAAAATAAATTGCCACGACGCCAACTTGCAAAATCCAGCTCATCCACTTGGTTATTTGCTCATTCGTCCACCTGGGCTTGTGGGGCTCACAGATTCCACATGCGTCTCTAATCTCCTTCCGTCCATTGCTCATTCATTCTGCACATCCTGTCACTAATTATACAGTCATCCGCCCCGTTTGAGCTTGAGAAATTATCTTTCACAGCTTGCGCGTGTTCTCTACGATTCTGACAGAGTAGAAACAACGATTGCCACGTTGGCCCCTAAACGTGCCATTACATAATTGGGTATTAAACAAATTAATTTCCGAAATGGAAGTTGTCTTACTAGCTCTCAGTGTCTGCTTCTTTCATTTTGTCTTTAAATTCTTCCAAAGATTTAGCGTCCAGTTTCTTCAGCTCTCTAATACTGAAAGCTCTCAAAAATGGCTTCCCTTAGCTTCACTGCTTTGATTTTTGGTCTTTGTTTTTGGGTTTCTCTAACATCACCTGCTCTCTCTCAGACCTGCTCATCTCCGAAATTCACCGGCAACGATTTGTATGCTCACTGTGTAGACCTTCCTACGCTCACTTCCTACCTCCACTTCTCCTACAATTCCTCTAATTCTACTCTTTCTATTGCCTTCCTCGCTTCCCCTTCGTCGTCGGGTGGCTGGGTTTCGTGGGCTATAAACCCGACTGGCACTGGAATGTTTGGGGCTCAGGCGCTTGTTGGCTACAAGGATTCCGCAGGTCCTATGACTGTTAAAACGTACAACGTCAGCTCTGCCGCTTCGGTGGTGCAATCCAAATTGGCTTTTGATGTGTGGGACGAACAGGCAGAGGAGGATAACGGCGTCATGAGGATCTTTGCGAAAATTAAGGTTCCGGCGGACTTGGCAGCGAAGGGGGTGGTGAATCAGGTGTGGCAGGTGGGTCCCAGCGTCGATTCCAAAGGGGTACTGACGCCACACCCCATGCAGTCTCCAAATTTGAACGCCAAGGGAACATTGGATTTGAAAGGAGGACAGAGTGTCGCTACCGGTGGAGTGGACTCCAAGACTAAAAAGAGAAATGTGAGTTTGCTTTAGTAATTTTTCTCTGTTTCTCTCTCTTTCTCTCCCTCTGGTAGTGAATTGGATTCTTCGGAACATATTTTTCTTTTTCTCCTTCTTTCTTTTCTCCTCCCTTTCTGTTTACTGTTTTCTTTTATGATTTGTTTTTCAACAAGGAAATTTATATTAACGGAAATTTTCCTTAAAAATCAAAGTTTTTTTATGTTTAATTATTTTGGGAAACCTGAGCACACCAAGTTTCATGCTTGTTTCTTGCTGAAATTGAACATGGGTAATTTCACAGTTTTTGATCTTTTGTTGATCGGGAAATATCCCTCTCCCCCCCCCCCCCCAAAAAAAAAAAAAAAAAAACCAGTCGATAATACTAACCGAAGGGCAATAAAAAAAGAAAGCATTTGGATTACATATAAGAAGTGAAATTATAGACTAGATATGTAGGAATTTGTTGTGGGATGTTGCCAAATTATGATCATTTGATGATTTTCCTGCCAGATTCATGGGGTGCTGAATGCTGTGAGCTGGGGAGTTCTGTTTCCAATTGGAATTATAATAGCACGTTACCTGAGACCTTTCCAGTCTGCAGATCCAGCGTGGTTTTATCTCCATGTTTCTTGCCAGGTCTCTGCCTATGCTATTGGGGTTGCTGGGTGGGGTACTGGTTTGAAGCTTGGAAGTGAATCAAAGGGCATTCAGTGGACTGCTCATCGGAATATTGGGATCTCCCTTTTCTCTTTAGCAACGCTACAGGTAAATTCTTTTTCAATGATCAATGTGGCGAGGAGAAAGGGGAAAAAAATTGTGAAGGTTTTTGGGAGGGCGCCAGAGTTTAGCCCTATGCACACTGAACTTCATGATTTTATATGTGGCCAGTTTTTTCTTTGAAACAACATACCCTTAAATTTTGTTCCCCACTCGTTTGTTAAATCCTGGTGAGAGATTTTTATCGAATCTGGTCCTGGATTGAATTGAAAAGAAACTTCTTTTGGTCTTTGGTACTCATGTATCTACGGAAAAATTTTTGGGATAATTACCTGTTTTTCCCGTTCTTTCCTTCTCTAGTAGGAAACTTGATATTTATGTCTTTTTTCTGTATTTATCCCTCTTCTTGGCTGGCAATGGTGCCAATGAGTGAGATCTGGCAATTGGTTTATTGTGAAGTATGGGAATTGATTTTGAATATTTATTCTGATGGGTACTATTTGGTTGGTTCTCTCAGATTTTTGCATTGTTCTTGAGACCGAAGAAGGACCACAAATACCGATTCTATTGGAATATCTACCATCACGGTGTTGGATATGCCATACTTGTCCTTGGCATTGTGAATGTGTTCAAAGGTCTAGACATCTTGCACCCTGAACAGAAGTGGAAATCGACTTACATAATTGTGATTGCAGTCTTGGGTGGGATTGCTTTGTTGATGGAAATAATTACTTGGATAGCAGTCTTGAGAAGGTCTCAGAAATCCACCAAGCCCTATGATGGATACAACAATGGACAAGGCAGGCAACAACCATTCAATGCATGACCAACCAATTTGATATTTGGTCTCCCTAGTAGAGATATGATTTTGTATTACCCTTTTCACAACTTGAGATTCTACTAGGCCTACCTTCTTTTAGAACGCTTTCACTTCTCTTTTACTTGATATCTTGTAAAATGGTTTGGCTTCACATGATACAGATTTGTATTTCACTTCCTCTTTTTCTGCTACTCCTATAGTTAGGGTACAACACTTAGTGGCATGTATGTTTAATGAACAGATTTCTGAAGTGAAATTATTCATGGTTTTTCTTCTCTTTGATTTGTCAAGATTGCTTGCACTTCTCTATAAATTCCCGTGACAGAGACTTCCATCACGAGACGGTCCATGTTGTTGCTGCTATCAATAATAATCAATCCTACTTTTGTGGTAGGATGGGTTATCTTATATTTTATATAATATTTTCTAAAGGGAAATTAAAGGGCCTCGTGTTTGATGCAAATTTGTCAAGTTTCAGATAGGAAATTTCATGAAGTTTCTAGGAGTGGCTGAGGGGCTCTAATGTCATAATCTGATTTAACAAACTAAAGCCTCTAATGGAATCCTATATTACCTAACTATCATCAACTAAAGACACTTTGCTCAACCGTAATTTACTGAACCTTATTTTTAATTGAGACTTTTCATTAAAAATCCTTAGGAGGCAGGCATACACATGCTTCTGGTCCCCCTCTGCTTTCCCTATCTTCATTATTTCATCATTTCATAATTGCGTATCTTCTGTTCATCTATTGCATAGTTTGCTTTGTTTATGGATTCCAATTCCTTGACCCCTTTCTACAAGGCATTGGTTGCCTTGTCTTCTCATAATCAAAAGCCTAACTTATAAGGAGAGAATTTTTGGGTTCCTTCTCACACCTAATGACAATGACATGCCTAGTTTTGTCAATAACTCCTCTAATTACTTCCTATTTGAGGATCTACCATTTTACAGCAGTTAATTCCCTTGTAAATCAGAATCATTATTATAACATGAATAACATTAATTTTTATTTTTTTTTATAGAGCTTTCATTAAATCTGAATTAAAAATTTCATACTATTACAATTTTATAAAAAATTTAAGATAAACTACTTGTACAAAATATAATAGTAATTAATTTAGGTTAAAAGATTTGATTATGTTGATAAAGTATTTGATTTAACCATTCTGCAGAAAGTATACTCTACTCAGTGATAATCTACCATCGCTTGACTTCATAATTTTTCTTCGAGTTTGATTTGAAAATCATCATAATTTGATATACCCATAAAAAGAAAATTTGTACCTGTTATCATTGCGCTCCTATCTAAATAATAAAATAAAATATCTAATAACTTTATAATAATAATAATAATAATAAAACATTGTTAGAACGAAGGAAACAACAAAATTCACATAAGAAGAAATATCAAATCCTCGCAAAAAAGGAGATAATAAATTTTCTTAAAAGATGAGACAGAATTTAGATCTATCAACAACAATAAACTGAGAACAAACATTGATCTGTTTCAAAAAGATAAATATTTAGAGATTATAAAAAAAAATATAAAATAAATATAAGAAAATTGAACAAAAAAGGAGGGTAAGCATCCGTGGCCACTGCAGCTTATAAGAGAGAGAGAGAGAGATAACTTAGGGACAGATTGTTTTAATTATATACTTTGTATCAACTTTAATGTATCATGAAAAAATCAATCATTTGTAATGAGACCAAAAAATAATTAAAATGATTATCTTAGCATAATTTACTAATCAAACCTTAATTAACAATATAATTTTACTCTTAACTTACAATTGTCAAATTTTATTTCAATTGTTAAAGATTATTATAATTGCATTCATTTTTTTTTATCAAACTTTTGACTAATCCACCACTACTTGTAACAATTCGAATCCACCACTCTTAATTAATGAGTTTTAATTTATTGATATTAGAATTAATTTTACAATAATAAAATTTTGAGTTAAATTTTTATTAAAGTTAATTATACTAAAAAAAATTAAAGGGGAGAAAAAGTTGGTAGGATTTTGTTTGGAGATGAATGGGAAGGCGTAGGGAAGGAGACTAGGGGGAGTATTTGGAACGCAACCTGAAAGCTTTCCTAATGGTATGATGCATTTTCTCTAGAAAAAGATGCTTTGATTATGACCTTCCACCACAAGTAGCTCCCCCCACTTTAATTTCTCTTTCTGACCACTAATTGCCAATCATGATTAGTGAGGAACACAATTCATTCAATCTACTTTCCAGTTTCCACACCATGGAGAACAATTCTCGCCCATAAATTTAATTTTATTTTATTTTATTAAAAAAAATCAATTTAAATACTTTTTAATGAAATTTTTATATTAAAAAATTATTTTTTTTTTATTTTTTAGATTATGTTGAAATTAATATATATATATATATATGTTCTCAGTTTTTAAAAATTAATAATTTTTTTTTATTTTGGTTCTTTCAAATTAAATGTCTATTTAACTAGTTTTCTACCAATTTTTTATTAATTGTCTGAAAAATAAATAAAATATTCTTAAAAATAAATTATTTCTTAGATCTTAAATTATGTTAAAATTAAGGACAAATTATAATATTATAATTTAATCTCTAAAATTTAATAAAACTTATAATTTAGATATTATATTTTCAAAATTATATAATTTACTTTTTAAAATTTGATAAAACATATAAGTTAGTATTTAATGTTAAAATTTCGTTAAGTTACTATTAATTTTAGTAAGAATATCAAAATATTCTTATTTTTACTCTTAATTTAAAAATAATTTAATTTTTAAAATTTTATTTTCTTAATAATTTAATTCCTTGAGTTTTATTTTATTAATAATTTAGTCTTTATATTTTTAAAATATAGGCACATTAAATTAAAAATTTTAAATTTAAATTATTAAAATATAAATTAATTACTTTAAGATCCTTAAAATTTTTTATTAATTAAAAAATATTCATATATTTTACAAATTGACAATTAAATATTATAACTATTTATAAATAAGTAATTATAAGTTAGTAAGATTTTATTTACGTCATTATTATTTTAATAATATAAATAACTATATAAATTTATTAATTTATAATATTTTCATATATTATATTATATTATTGTAACACCCCAAAATTTTAAATTTTATTATTTTATGAGCATTTTTGGTATTTTAATTTTATTTAAATTTTAGGAATTTTTTTGAGATTTTTCGGATTTTAAAAATCGGGTTCGATTTTCCGAAAATATAAACTTTGATGATTTTTAAAAATTAATTTAAAGACCACGTGGCAAAACTAAAAATATATTTAAAGTTTAAGAATTTTTCTGAGTTTTCTGAAATTTTTTCGGAATTTTTGGACCTCATTTTCGGTCCCGAGGCAGAGTAAAAATTCAAAATTTTGTATTCCGAATCGAACCGGTCGAATCGAACCGGACCGGATCGGACCGATCAAATCGGACCGGCTCCTTTTTCTTCTTCTCTTTTCTTCCGCGCGTCCCGACCTCATCCCCTTCTCTCTCTCTTTTCTCTCTCCTCCCTCCTCCCCTTGCCGCGCCGCCACCTCCCCTGCCTCCCCACCTCACTGGCGCCCCACTTCAGCCCTCCCCCACGGCCGGCCGCCGCCTGGAATGCTGGAAAACGGCTCCAGAAGCAACGCGCAGCGCGAGCGCGACCGTTCACCTTCCCGGCCAAAATCCGGTCGATCCGGCCACCAATCGGACCGGGTCTTGTGTCTAAACTCATCTACTCGTCGAGAGCTTTCCATAGACACCAAGAACACCGAAATTCATTAAGCGGTTTGTCCAATTTTTGCCCGGGAAGTTTTAGCCCATTTTGACTTTCGGGCTAGATTTCTCACAAATCGTGAATCTCACGAGAAAACCGAGAGTACCAGAGCGCTCCACTCGTCAAGAGCTTCGCGGCGACATAAATTTCGAATTTTTCTGACACCATTTTTCGATGGGTCCCACGGAACTTCGCAGTGTCTTTCCGAGCATTAAATGAGCTTAGAAAATTCTGAAAAATTTATGTACTAACCCCCGTGTTGTGGGCTTCGTGTAGGTATCCTTAATTCGCAGAAATTCGACAGTTGACCGGTGCAGTGAATTTCGCCGCATAAACTGCACGAAAAGTCTCCGAATTGGCCCGAGGTTTTGGCTACCCCCCCATTGTCAGACATCCCGAGCGCGTTCCCGAAGTCAGAATCGGCAAAGGTAAACCCGAACCTTACTTTTTCGTAATTTTCTAGTGCTTAAATAGGATTAAAAATCCATAAAATATTCGTGGTAGCTCAGAAAATTATGATTCTTTTTGCAATAGCCTAGTAATATTGCTAAGGACCGCGGGGCAAAGTTTTAGAATTTTTATAGCTTATTTGGGCAGTTTTTGCAAAAATGATCAATTATAAGGACTAAATTGAAATTTTACGTATTGTGATGGATGACTGATTTGATGGGCCCAGGAGGGGCTGTGTGATGTGATTGAGTTGTGGATATATGGATTGTGAATATAGAAGTGTGTTTTAAGCCATTTTGCAGGTTGGGTAGGTCCTAGGTATAGGAGAGACTCTGCCGAATTTTCGGCACGACTTATGACGTATTTGGTCTTTTCTTGATTTGTATTGAGTCATGTGTATTAAATAATTGTAATGTAATTGTCAGGTGAGCCGGGACAGCCTTCTTCCTCCGCCCAGCCGCCCTAGTGACCGTTGTCAAGTCTGTGAGTAAAATATTAATTTTAATTGTAATTTCACTATTATTATATGTTCAAGCATGCCCATGCATCACTTATATGCATATATCTATGTAGATAAACTTTAGGCACGATTTATGTTGCATTCATAACTGTGAAAGTGCCATGTATGTTGTTGTGGTAATTTGGAGCAGTGTGTGTGCGTTGGCGTACGTGTGATGTGGTGTGGACTATGGATAGGACGGGTAGACACGGCTTGAGATCTTCGTTGGGACCAGGTCCTTTGGGGTAGACACGGCTTGAGTTCTTCGCTGGGACCCCGATTTGGTTATTAAGTGGAAGTCCGAGTTGAGTTCTTCGCTGGCGCAGTTGGAATTAAGAGAGCTGTATAGGGAATCAGCTCCCATATATTATGATTGATATTATTGGATGTGTGAGTGCTCCAAATTACCTTTTTGATGTTATGATGTGAAAATGTTGTTGATGTTGCATTTCACTCTACAGGATGCATTAGTTTTAGATAGTTATAGAGATTATGGTTAAAATTGATATTTTACTCTCTGAGTCGAACGCTCACTCCTGTTCAATATTTTTTTCAGGCTACAGGAGGATTTTATTGTGGTTAACCTGCTTTTCTTCTTCGCAGGTTGTTATTCAATATTTGTATAATTTTATTTACTCCTAGATTTTTCCGCATGTGTTAGAATTATTTAAATGATTCGGGTCTGTAATATAATTGTTATGTGGACCTGTAAAATTATTATATGCATGTTTGATGGACTGGATAAGGGAGCTAAGCTCCCATTTATCTTTATGTTGATTTGAGTATGTGGAGGGTGAGCTGAGCTCCCCAAGTGATGATATATTTTGTTTACAGGTCGGGTGAGTCAAAAACTCCCCGTTGAAAGGTCCACTTTATGACCGGACTCCGTCCGGTTGTTTTGTTGATATTGGGCCCAAATGGGCCTTAGAGTTGGGTTAGTGAATAGTTAGGCTTACTACATGCATCGGGGGCTTTAGGCTTGCCCAGGTCTTAGTGCCGGTCCGGCCCATAGGTTGGGTTGTGACAATTATTATATTATTTTATATATATATATATATATATATATATATATATATATATATATATATATATATATATATATATATATATATATAGGTGTAAATTATTATTAAAATAAAACTTTAAGGTCTAAATTGTTTTTAAATTTAAAATAAAATTAAAAATATTTTGTTAATTTTATTTAAATTTATAAGAAATTAACTGTAATTTTAATGATAAGGATTAATTTATAAATTTATTAGAATATTAAAATTAAATTATTTAATTTTAAAACTATGTAAACTAATTTATAAATTCAACAAAATCTTAAGGATTAAATTGTAGGTAAAATAATTTTTTAAAAACTAAATTATTTTTAAATTAAAAAATAGAGTTCAAAATATTTTAATTATTTTTAATAAAATTAATAATAAATTAACTAAAATTTTAACAGTATTTATTAAGTTATAATTTTTATTAAATCTAAAAAATTAAATTACTTAATTTTAAAATTATAATAATTAAATTATAATTTTTTAAAACTTTAAAAATTAAATTATAATTTATTTTAAAATTAATTATATGTTTTGAATATGAATAAACAGAATTAAAATACAAAATTTAAATTTTAAAAATAAAAAAATATAAATATTAATTTTGATATAATTAAAAATGAAAAAATAGTTTATCCAAATTAAAAACTAATTTGTCAATCGTAACGTCCTCTCGACGAAATGCAGAGTCATTATTGTAGATAACGACCATTTTTCATTTTTCAACCTAATAACAATAAGAAAATGGGGCCACGTCACAATGATGTTATGCTGACTAAATAATTTCAATTAATTAATTAATTAATTAAAAATGCTTTAAGAAAAAGAAATTGATATTACATCACCAATGCGTCACTACTTCATGTTGATAGGTGGACCATTTGGGATGTGGGTCAACTCAAACCTGTAAGTACGTAAATAGCTAATTCTACTTGACCCCTGACCTGCCGTTCAACCACTGAACAGCTCAGTACTCCAACCTCTCCATTTGTCTTGTTTCTGTATTTAATGCGGAGCACCAATTCACATGATATTCCTTTTTATAATATTAATATATAATATTTTTTTATATATAAATTATTAAAAAATATTTTATTAATATTATAATAAATTATTATTATAAAATAATTTATAATATATTAATTATATATATTTATATTTATATTATATAGATAAATTTTAATTACTTTTATTATGAAATTTTTATTAAAAATTTTGAGAAATAAAAATAATAAAAATAAAATTTAAAATAATTAATAAAAATTTTAATTTTATATAATTATATAAAAAATTCAGTTATAATAAAATATAATGAAAAATGAGTAAAATTTTAAATATTGACATTTATTGAGAGAGAAATCCAAATCTTCACGTATTTGGTTGACTGAGTGGACACGTGTTACGTCAGTGGAGACAAGAAGTCAGGCTTTAACCTCACGCTCAGAGCACTTTTATTTATTTATTTATTTATATGCTTCAAACATAATAAAAATAATAAAAAAATATAAGTCATATGCTTCTTCGTAAGCATCACAGGCTTGGTAGGACTGATCAGTAATATCTTATTTTCCTTATTTTTTGTACGATTAATTTTGATTATAATTTAAATTCGAAATTTTATAAATTTATAAATGATTTTTATACTACAATTTAATTTAAAATGATTTTTTAATAAAATTAATGTGTTTGAAAATGAAATTGTAAATAATCTTATTAATTTGATTTGAATAATAGAAACTAAAATAAATAGTCTTATTTTATAGAATAATTTAAGTTAATAGGATTTTTATTAAATATTTAATAAAATTCTTGTAAAATTATATTAATTTTGATAAATTTTCAAATGAATTTATTTTTTAATTTATTCAAATAAATTGACTATTCCTATAATAATAATAATAATAATAATAATAATAATAATAGTATTGGGAATAGCCCAAGAATATAAAACCCAACCCATGAGTTTTACTCTAATTATGAATGGAGAGAACCCATGTATTATATGGCTTTGATGATGAAAAGCAAATACTCATTGGGGAATTGTGAAGGTAGACGCAATGGATTATTTGATCTGCTTGATATGCTTTTGGCAGAGCTGACAAGGGAGCGTGCAATGGCAATAGATGCAAGACGAGAGTCTCAAGCCAAGGCCCAAGGCATCTTCCTCGACAGCTATGGCTGTGGGTGCTTCCGTTGGGGCTGCTGTTCGTTTTTGTAATATTAGCTTAATTTTCAAGCTAAGAAGAGTTGACAAAAATTAGCAATAAAGGAATGAAAATGAACAGGGTAAAAGTAAAAATCACTAAATTCAAATTTAAACGCGATTAATATATTTAATATCTAATTTTGTCTCAAATTTTAATAAAATGGAAAATTCTTCTTTGAAATTCTAATAAGGTTGGATGGATGAGTACTCAAAAAAATACCCCACATTGCCATCCTAACAATAGTAATTAATAAATTTACTATTAAAATTATATAAATTTTGATAATGTTTTATGTTATTAAATATTGAAACTATATTTAAAATATGTATACATTATTTTTATTATTTTGATTTTTTTAATTTCATATTTCACAAATATTAATTTAATATTTATAAATTATTTTATTTATTTTTAAATAATTTATTTCAACAATTATTTATTCATATTTTTTATTAATTCATATTAATAATATTTATCATAATTTAATATTTTTTTAAATTAATAAATACTAAATAATATCAATTTTTAAATATTTATAAAATATTTAATATAATTTGGTCACTGTACTAATTTTATTAATTCTCTAAATAAATATTAATACTTCTTTGCATATAAATAATATTAATATTTTTAAATTTTTTTTATATTATATAGTTATTAATTTTATGTACAATTTTCAAATTTTTTATATATAATAAATAATAATTTTTTAATTTTGCAAATTAATATTTGTATGTTTATTAATTATAAAAATATAAGGGCTTATTTATAAATGTTATAATATTTAGAATTATTTTATAAAATATATGAATGATTTTCTTATTCAAAAATTTTTTTAAGAATCTTAAAATAATTAATATATATTTTTAAGGATAAAAAAAT
Organism: Hevea brasiliensis; assembly: GCF_030052815.1. Lineage (NCBI taxonomy): Eukaryota > Viridiplantae > Streptophyta > Magnoliopsida > Malpighiales > Euphorbiaceae > Hevea > Hevea brasiliensis. Next base: position 8,319,275 of record NC_079502.1, read on the forward strand.
AATTGAACGATTTTTAGTATTTTTTTTTAATTTTTTATTTATTGATCACTATCTATACTAACGACCAGCCCTCTCTAACACCTCATTTTAGTATTCCAATTGCCTCCCTTTCATAAATTGCCCTTGAATTTCATTGATAAATGGATGAGAATGGATGAGCGTTTACCAATTCTAACTTCCATAATTCAGTAGGTTAAAAAATAACAGTTTAAGAAAGGAAAATATTCTTCTTTCTTATATTTGATTGAAATGGAAAATTCTTTAGTGATCAACACCAATTATAATTAATAATCATATAAGAAAATGGGGATAAAATACTATGCCCCGAAAGGTGCACAAGACAGCAAGAACTGAAATTATGTAGCGCAGCAGGAAAAACTATTTTGCTTTGATGAATTTTCTCCATTCTTGACCAGACTGACTCGGTTTGCAGTCAACTCAGCCTTGTATAAATCGGAATTCAGAATTTTCTTGCTCACATCGTTGTATATCTCACGGATCACCACCTCAAAGGCTGCCTGAACATTAGTAGAATCAAGGGCTGATGTCTCCATGAAGAATAAACTTTCTTCTTCTGCAAGGCTTTTGCCCTCCTCTACACTCACTTCTCTAATGTTCTCCAGATCACGCTTGTTCCCTACAAGCATTCTTGCTACTGTAGTATCACAATGAGCTGCAAGATCATTTAAAACAAGGTCAAAATCAATGATTTTGGACAAAAAAACTCATAAAATAAAATGCTTGTTTTTGGCTAAAACATATTCCACTACTCTGAATGCCAAAATTTCATGGGTGCTGAGCATAAATGCTTTTAGATTTCTAGTGATTCCAGAATACGTTTAGCCCAATGTAGTAAGAAGTTTACTTCCTTGAAAGTTCATGTAATTTTATGAAGTGCTAAACCACAACTAGAGTGCTCTTTCAAAAGTTCATGGATCAAAAGATGAAACTAAACTCTTCCAGTTCCAGACTCTACACTCTACAGTAGATGGAGTTTCGAATGGTCATGGTAAAGATTGCACAACTCAGATCAGTTAAACCTTGATTTAAGAATTTGCACCAACTTGATAAAAACTGCATTTGACAGAGTTAAAAATGTTAATGGCAGGAAGAGGTGATTGTTAATAAATAAAAGACCTGATTGCTCTAAGATAGTTCAACTTTACAGGAAATCTTTATAAGTAATCCAACATTTCAAGACTCTGTATATGTTGTTTTATTTATGCAGCAAATCAAGTGAGAGTATCAAGTATATATAGTTCACTGAGAATTGATTATGTTTAAACTGGATGTTCGAAGAATGCTACATATTGGACAATGATTGTGTATGTACTACCATACCAAGACGATGCAGGATTCTAAAATTTGCCGCTGGGGAAAACAATTTCAATTTGCTAAATTAAAAAGGCTCAGCATCTAAAATGCACTAATTCCATGTTCTTTTTAGTTTTGATACATTTCAACAAGCAATTTTAGCAATCATTTTAGCTTTTAAGCTATTCCCTATCTTCAAATCAAACAATATTCTACCATATAAATTCAGTAGGTAAATTCTTCAGTTGGTTTCCACTAAAACGAAGAGAATGAAAAATAAAATTTTGAATCAATTAAGCAACCAAACAGAAAAAAATGGCAGCAAGATAAAAAGAACAGAAAGAAACTTACTGCTGAGTTCATCCAACCACCTTTTGACGCTATCAAAACTTGTCCTCCTAGTGATATCATAGACAATTAGTACACCAACAGCACCTCTATAATAAGCAGAGGTAACAGCTCTAAACCTCTCTTGGCCAGCAGTGTCCCAGATCTGTGCCTTGATTTGTTTGCCATCAATATCCACCACCTGGGTCTGAAACTCTACCCCAATAGTAGCCTTAGAATTGTTATCAAACTCATTTCTTGCAAACCTGGATAGTAAATTAGATTTTCCCACAGCAGAGTCACCTATTAGCACAATCTTGAACAAGTACTCTTCAGCTCCTCCTCCTTCTTGTTCTTGACCCATTGCAGAGTTCTTGATGTGACTTCGATTCGTGTGCGGCCTAAATCACATATTGATAATGGGATTTGCGCGTGAATGTGCTGTAGGGTTTTAGCTTTGGAGAGGAGGAAAGAAGGCACGGACAGGCTGCGTGATTGGCGGTGAGTTTGGGGTTTTTATAAGGAAGTTGTGCGGTGGCCTTTGACTCTGGAAGGTGACAGCTTTTATTATCATTTTCAAGATTTTTATATTTAAATAAAAAAATAAAATTTATGATTTTCCTTGAATATTTTTTGAGTTTCTAATAGCATCATCACATGACCTTATTTGGTTGAGGCCATTTCATAATGTCTGTCCTCTAACTAACAAGAAATTTTGAAACTGGATTCATCATTTATAATTACCAAGATTGGTAGATCTACTGAATTGATGGTATTCTGCTATATTTCTTTTTCAATTTCTACTAATTTTGCTTTTCTTTTTTAATTTTTACTAATTTTGACTTTTAAGTGAATTTCAATATGAGAAAATATTAAAATTTTCGTGAAGGAAAGTTAATTCAGTTGGTAAAATTTATTTAGTGCTCGTATCAAATTAAGAATTTAAACCTTACTGATCATCTTTTTTAATAGGCAATCCTAAATTTTACTGTAATATGGTATGCTCTAACGCTAAATTAAAAAGTCTCTCTTCACCTAAACTTTTATAGAAAAAACTTTTATTTATTATTTTTTTATGAGTTCATAAAAATGCAACTAAATTCTTTTTATTTTTTTTAATTTAAAATATTCTCCAAATTTTAATTCTATCAATAATATAGTCCTCTCATTACAAGTGAATGATTTTTTTTAATTAATTAAAGTGAGAATAATAAAAATAAGGATAAATTACAACTTACCCTATAAAATTAATTAAAAATCGTTAGTTTATTTTTCTATTTTAAATTTTAAACTATGTCCATAGGTTTTATTCTATCAACAAAATAATCATATTAAACTATGTCCTTAGGTTGTTGTGTTCAATATGAGCTCTACCCATTTTTCTTCCCCATTGATGCCAGAAATTAATTCCCTGCTTAATGCTACAATGGGGACATAGTATCCCTAGATCAGAAAATTGCAATGTGGCTTGTCTGGCATGTCAAAACTCAGTTTACATGAGAACATAAATGCATAAATTTGGAATAATCTTATCTGAACCGATAATTTTCCTTGTGTACATTAGGTCAACCAGAATTCAAAATAATGCTCTTGATCTAGCATACACCTTTCTTGTACTTTTATCTACCAGCATTTACAATTACATATTTACATAGACAACATTTTGCTAATTTATTGGCTTTCATGCAAGGTCATTCCATTGTTGGAGGTATGATTCTTTCTGGTAGCCTGTTTAGTTATTAACCTTGCTACTGCTTCTGGGGAAGGGAATTGCATCTCTGACATCAGGGATGCCAGTAGCGAAGAGAACCATAAGGTCATACCCAAGAGTAAAACCAGAGTGCTTGACCGTTCCGTACCGGCGAAGATCTAAGTACCATTCATACTGCTCTCTGGGCAAGTTTAGTTCATTTATCCTGAGAACAATTTCAGTAACAAAATTTAGGAATTAGTTCTTATTTTGCTAAGGACTTATGCAAAAGATTATGAACTTAAGGTTGAATTGCCATTAATCTGAACAATAAATAAAGTTTAGAGGAGATAAAATACTGATAGTAATTAACATAAAAATCAGTAGAACAATGGTGCTGTAACCTTTCATTTAGCAAATTGAAGCGTTCCTCCTTTTGGTTACCTGTGATGAATGTTCCACCCTGAAAAAATCCAGTATTATAAAATTCTGTTATATTAGCATTTCGAAGGAGTGGAAAAGTCCCAATGAAACATCAAAATTATGCATGTCTTCAGAGAAATTTTGATCTTACCCTGGGTATAACCATATCAAATGCTGCAACTGTTTTTCCATCGTCATTCAATCGTACATAAAATGGCTTCAATTCTTTTGGGAAGTTGTATAAAATTACAGGCCTCTTATAGATTTCATCAACCAAATACCTGTCAGAGCATGAAAATATTGTAAAGTAACCACATTCGAAAAAAGCCTCCGTTCCCATCTTTTCAAAAACTTGTATATGTATAAAATAACAACTTAATATAAATACCTTAGATGTTGAGATGTTAATTCAATGCCCCATTCAGGTTGAGTTTCAAATTTTCTATCAGCAACCTAGTTGCCAGAAAGTTGAAGACCTTTATGAAGTAAACTTGCTGGATGAAATGTGTCTGTTAGTAATGTACAAGAATGGGTAACTTACATTTTTCAAAGCATTCACTGCTTCCGTATAGGTGATCCTTTCATATGAAAATGATATCATTGATTCAAGAAGATTGGTTCTGGTTTTGTCAATGCGTTTTGAAACAAATTTCATTTCTGATGAACAATTATCCAAAACCCATTTGCAGAGGAACATGAAATAGTCTTCTGCACAGTTCATGGCATCCTAGGAAATGCACAACATATAGAAATTTTTATTAAAAAAAAAATCTTCATATTTATTTCAGATATTTCTATTCATAGATCTCTCAAAAGCGCTATAAGTTCATATCAAAAATTGCAGAAGGTTCCCAATGAACATAGGATGCTATCACATTAATAAAAGTTGAGAAAAGTTATCAATCAGCTGGACATCATTCTATGTAAGTTGAAATAAGAATTTAGAAAAAGAATGAATGATTATAGACAAGTTAATTCTATAGCATACCCAGTGATGAACAAACTTTTTTATAAATAAACTTTCATGAAAATCATGTTTTTGACCAACCAAACTTGCTGAACCAGCATTAATGACTTTCAGCTCATAATAGCAGAAGGAACCAACCAATGATTGTCATACCTCTAGTTCTGAAAAAGCCATTTCAGCCTCAACCATCCACGTCTCTACCACTTGTTTTGCAGTTCCCCTTCTGTCTGCTCGAAACCTAGGTCCAAATGAGTAGACATTTCCAAGAGCACATGCATAGCTCTCCATATGAAGGACACCAGAAACTGTTAGGTAAGTAGGTTGAGAGAAGAAATCTTCGGGAACCTGAGCTTTACTAGCCTTCCTTAAAGCTTCCAATCTAAGTTTTTCTTTTTCTTCTAATTGTGATAACAGTTGACTTGTTTTGAGCAAATCCTGCTGTGCTGCGACCAGTGCTTCCCTGTCGCTGTCACTTCTCTGGAGTTGTTGAATTAGATTACTCTTCTCTTTTATGGCAGCCTTAACAATTTCAAGATTAGTACCATCAGTACTATCAGTAATTTCTGGCTGTTCCTTTTCAACTTCTTTGACAGGAACAGTAGTAACCCTGAACTTTGTACTAAATCCTTCACCATCTGTGATTGTCATAATGGGCACTTCCACACTGAGAAACCCATTATCTTGGAAGAATGTGCGAGTCGCAAAAGCCAAGGCACTACGGATTCGCGTAAGAGATGCCACCTACATAAAGTAAAAAACAAATCAATCAAAAGGTCTATTAGGATGATCAACTATAGGCTATGTCCTAGAAATCCACAGGGTTAAAATTTCATATTTGTGATCCTGAATTATACAAGTCTAATAAACTTGAAAAAGATCACTCTTTCATTCCATTTCCTGGAAACTTGGATTCCCACACACAATGGAAAATATTGCAATTCTAATCTCTTCAATAATGGGCAATATCACTAATCATTTCCAGAAATTTCTTTCCCCAAATGGCAATGCATAACAAGAAGAAATTATGAAAAAAAAAAAATTACCCTCATTAGCCTGGTATTATGGACTAAAATGCATGCAGAGCATACAGTAACAACAAATGTACAACTTACCGTATTTGTCCGAGGCCGAAAATGAGAATAATCTCTCAAGGTCTCTAATGGCAATCTTTTTCTTGATAATAGATACTTATCATCTTCCACTGCACCTATATGAAGGATTTTCTCTACTTTGAACTCAATACCCTGTTTTCCCTGCTCTGATAACTGATGTATGACTCCCTCAGCTAAAATACAAGTTCCAATAGGCCTTGAGCCCACAGGGAAATCATCAGAGAACTGCATCGTAACCTATAAAAAATCGAACATAGATATTAACCATAGGATTTCAAAGGAAAATAGGGATCTCCAAGTGTAAAATTTTGCATACCTGGAGACTTGCAACACAAGAACCATCGCTAACAAGCAAGTTAACAATTGGAGGAGGAGATGGTATAGAGGCTACAGGTGATTTAGAGGAAGCAGGCCGCAATTTTGCACGAACTGGGTAATTACCACCACACCCGAAAATCTTCGATATGGACCTGAGTATGGGTACTCGAGTTTGGAGAATCTCCAAGCAGCTGGCATCTTTATGGCCTAGAGACGCAGTAGCCTCATCATTATCCTCTGGCTGCAACTGTGGAGGAGGGTCTTTCCTCACCTCCTTGGAAGCCCTCACCCACCCACCAATCACCACTTTCTCACCCACCAATCCAACCCCTCCATCGCTTCGTTCTAAAATGGTTTTCAGGACCACCCGATTTGAGTACTTGAATGGTAGAATCAGAGGAGTGGTGGGTACAGGTTCTTGAGGGGTTGTTTCTGGTTCTTCAGAGGGTGTTATGGACTTTTGAGGTGCCAAAGCGGGTTCTTGGGATGCCATGTTGTGGTTTAAACAGAAGGAGAAGATAGAATAGAGACAAGAAAGGAGGAGAAAATTTGCAGGTTGTTGAATTGGGAAATGAATGAATGATGAAGAAGAAGGAACATGGATGTGATGATATAGAAGAAGAAGGATGCTTTGCTTTGGAAGTCATTCTTGAGGATGGGTGTGAAGGAAAGGAATTGTTTCAGAGAATTGACAACAGATATGAGAAATTCAGAGAGAAGGAAAGGGAGGCAAGGTTTGGTATTCTTGAAGACTGGGCATTCGCGGGAATTCAAATTGAGTACTAGAATAAAAAATGTACAGAAACCCAAAAGAGAGGGCAATGTTGAATTGGGCTTTGCATTCATGGGCTCAAAAGCGAAAACAGATTAAATAAAAGGATCGAAGTTAAAAATTTCCAAAGCACTCTTGGGCTAATCTAAATTTTTTTTTATTTAAATTTAATTCTGTGAGTTTAAAATACAAGGTTAACTTTCTAATAAAGGATTTTCTAATTTCCTATTTTACTTATCTATTTGAAAAAAATATTCATAATAATATTTATTTTTAATAGAATTAGTTAGGGAGAGGGTCCATTAATTTAAAATTATATTTTCCATATTATATGTACAAATTATAGTAGAAAAAAATGTAATCTATCCTAATTTAAAGTAAAAATTAAATGAAAACTCATACACCAATAATAGCAATATTATTTTAATTAGTATTTATTTTGGAGGGACAACCAATCATAACATATTAAAGATATTTTATAATAATTATAATAGGTTGTGTATACACTCAATCTACTATAAGAATGAGTTTAATAATGATTAAATTATATATTTATATAAAAATTTATATAAAATTAATTAAAATATATATAAAAAATATAAATTTAAACATAAATATTTAATTAATAATTATTAAATTTATTTTCATAACAGTTTACAATAATCACACTCATTATAGTTATTATATATTACCTTAAATTTTGAAAATTTTAGGAGAGTATGGCCCCTAATTATGCCCTTAGAAAATTCAATTCCTAAATAACTTATCTTTGGATATATCGATTCAATTAATTATTGGAATACTACATACTTTTAAATGATGTGCAGCTATCTATTCATATAAATTTTCTTTAATATTTGATTTTTATTGTCTAAATATCTTACTTGAATTGACATTTAATTTTAAATAAAAATTTAAGTATTATATATTTGTAAAATTTTATATAGAACGTATAAAAGGTATATTTTAATAAAGACAGAAAATATTGATTATTGATGTACTTTTTGAAAAATAATAATCTTTTTAAATTTGAGAGTATTAATTTTATTTATTTATTATTTTAATAATAATTTAATATTTAATTTTAAAAAAAATTGTTTCAAAATCATATTAGAAATTTTATTAATGATAAAATTTTTAATTAATTATATTAAATATAATTTAAATTTGTATAAAAAAATTTAAAATAATTATATATCTATTAAAACTAAATTTAATTTTTATTTCTTATATAATTATTAATTATTTTCTTCTAAATAATGTGACAATATAGTATAATTGTATTTTAAAAATCATATATTATTAGGAAAAATTTATCCGTAATAACAAATATAATAATAAATATGTTCAAATTGAAATCTTAAATATCATACTAATATTCAAGAAATAATAATAATAATAAAGTTAAAAGTCAAAATAATTTCCTAATTTCTGATATTCATTTATTTATTCTCATGTTGATTTTTGTTTTTTGAATTCTTCAATTTGTTGTTCTAATTAAATCTTTTATACTTTTTAACAATTGCAAATTTTCAATATTTTCCAATGCATTATTTTGCAATTTTTGGTCATTCAATTTTCAAACTATATTTTTATAGAAACATTTTTTTTTTAAGTATAGTCTATACTATGAATGTACACATAAAAAAAAGATTTTGAAAAACAATTAATCATTATGAATAAAAATAATGGATTTAAAAAATAAAATATAGTATATAATTAAAAAATAAATGTGTAAATTTTAAAAATAAAGAACAGTTAAATTACAGTGAAAAAAAAAATTTAATAAGCTCTATATATACACTCAATATTCAATAGAAGTGAGAAATGAATTTTATTTTTAAGTATTAATAAGTAAATTATTTAATAATAATTGACATAAATATCATTTAATTTTAAAATTTAATTATTAATAAATTGTTTGTATTATTCTTTAAATTAGTTTATATATATATATATATATATATTATATCAAAAGATGAAAATAAAATAAAAATTTAACAACTTTGAAAGAAGTAAAATATATAAAAAATGAAGAAAAAAGTAAAAAATGAAGAAAAAAAAAAATACTATATGATTTCGCGCTTTAATACATGAGGAGTATTTTTTTTTTTCCAATTTGATATCTTGTATTTTTACTCTTTAGCAAGTGTGATACAAACCGTCAATTACTATTAAATTATATTAACGTGACGAACACATGAGATTAACATGGAAACAAATGAGCAACACACCAATGTTATGTGTTTTCCGCATAAGCACCGAATTCATCATGTGTTATCACATATTTATCATGTCAGTATCATTTAACAATAACTAATAATTTAGACCATATTTATTAATAGAGAATAACACAAAGTATTAAATTAATAAAAATTAATCCACATTTCTTATGTGTTAAAGCATGAAATTACATACATTATATTTTTTATATTTTTTCTTAAAAATAAAAAATAAAAAGAAAATAAAGATTTAAATTTTAAAAATTAAAAATATAAATTGAATGTCAATGGAATGTTATTTTAAATTAAATTTTAAGGTAATCAATATATAAATGCCAAGTGGATGTTAATTAATAAATTACTATGCTATGTGACTTAAAAAATATAATACATGGCAATTTTTTAAAATTTATTACTAATCCAAATGTTTTATTTTATATATATATATAATTTCTATTTAATTCTTATATTTTACATTCATTAAATTATTTAGTATTTCTGTCAATTTTTTCGTTTATCAATATTAGTCAACTTACTATTTAATCTCTTTATTTTAATAAAACTAATTAATTAGTCCTTATATTTTTAAAAATCCCATTAGTTAATCAATGTAATTTGATTTAGTTAATTTTTTAGTTGCGTAAGTATTTTTCATACTTAAATTATTTAATTCTTTCACCCTTATTTCTTTTTTATCCTTATTTATTTCTCTCTCTATTTTTTTTCTCTCTACGCCTACACTCCTATCTCTTTCATTTTCTTTGTTTTTGATAAAAGTGATACAAGTTGTCTACACAAAAAAATTAATCAGTTTTTTTAAATTTTTAAATACTCAACTCAACTTTTATCCCAATAATTTGGAGTCGACTATATGGATTCTCTTTATCCATTCTAAATGATTTTGGGTTAAATTAATTCTTTAAATTTTTAAATAATCAAATAAAATTATTTTCAAGTACAGAAAACATAAAATGATCTCTAAAGAATTGAAAAAAAAAAGTGATTTCAAATTTAGTCTCCACATAGCAAAATTTTTATTTTTATCCAATAATATATTTTTTAAAATATATAGATCAATTAATTAATTTTATTAAAATAAAAAAATTAAATAATAGTATTTTTAAAATACAGAATCAACTAATCGATTTCTTTAAAATAAAATGACTAAATAATAATTTGAATAATATGAATAATGAAAAATTTGATAAAGTGAATAAATAGTTTAACAAAAATAAAATATATAATTAAATAATATATTTTTTAAAATATAAAAATTAAATAATTAATTTCGTTAAAATAGATATATTAAAATAAATAGTAATTTTCTCACTTGTCGGATGAAATTTAATATTGACAAATGCTATACACTCCAGTACTGCTGAGTCTTGCTCTGGCAATAAAGGCTGATTTTCCATGAGCGCACAAGGTAGGCATGTTGACTTTGCCATTAGTTTCAAGCTACAAAACCACAGACAAAATATGCGAGTATTTCCCGAGCTGTTGTGAACTTGTGATGAATGCCTTGAAATCAATTTACACGAGACGGATGGCAAGCGAAAGATGATACAGGAGCATTGCCGATGTATAAACAAAGAAAGAGGATAAAATACATATTACAGAGATGTGGAATCTATTTATTTTTATATATATATTTGTAGTAACTGAAAAGCTTTTTGACTAGAAAAGAGTTGAAATAATTTGGAGATGCTTCCACATGCATGGATTTCAGGCATATTTAATTTGGTGTGGACTGTGGAGTGGGTGCTGTAACCCAAGCCCTGCATGCTTCGTTCGGTGGGCGAAATGACTCTACCAACCAAAGAGAGGTTACCTTATGCAAAAACATATTTCAACTTTGAAACCCAGATTAAAATGAATCTCTACCCTTTAAAATCCCATTTTAGACCTTCAAAATATTTTTATTATCCGATGATAATGAGAAATGCTTGTTGGGTATTTTGGTAATCCTCTTCTACAGTCCATTGATTCCATGGTTTTAGCTCCAGCAGGCAATCTGTCCGTTTTAAAAGTTTTTGGGGACCCTCTGAGTTTTGCCAGGTCTATCATTTATGGTCATTAATTGCCTACAACTCTCTCTCTCTCTCTCTCTCTCTCTCTCTCTCTCTCTCTCTCTCTCTCTCTAGCTCTGTTTCTTATACATTTATCTTTCAAGCATATTGACCGCCAGTTCATTTATCACCTTCAAAGTTTACTCCAATACAAAGGGAAAGCATGGCAAACAGTAAACAATGCAACTTACTTCTGCTACTCTTCTGCTTTATCATTGCTGCATATGTTACTCAAGGTTATTATCTTCTTTTTCCTTTCTATATATTTTGTTCTACTTCAAAAATATTTCTGCAAATTTTATATATTCGAGTTCACTTGTCCTTTCTTGCATTCTCATATATAGATCTACTTTCTTTCTTGTGTTTGGTTGCCATGAATATATTGTAATTATCTTCTTTCTTTCTCCTATTCTTATCCACCAAAATAATTGCTACAATTATGTATATCATGTTTAATAATCATTCTCCTATTGCAGGATCCAGAACTCATCAAGTACTACTACTTCCTAATAATCCGAGAATCCCTGTCTCACAAGGAGTACTGAATTTGCAGGTAAGGGATTAACAAGCATTTTCCTCTGAGAAATTCTTGGTTAATTTGATTTGTTTGCCAATCACAAAGAAAAAGTTATAGAAAAGAAAGAAGGGTACTCAATTTTTTTTTTCTTTCTAAATTTTTGAACAATGAAATCTTTTGAATTTGGAACCTGCAGGTTGGCATTGAAGTACAGAGTTCCAGGAATTCAAGGAGATTGATGATAGGATCCACAGCTCCTACTTGCACTTACAATGAATGCAGAGGATGCAAATACAAGTGTAGGGCTGAGCAGGTTCCTGTGGAAGGAAATGACCCAATAAATAGTCCATACCACTACAAATGTGTTTGTCATGGGTGATGGATGGACATATCAAATCATATAAAATATGTATGAGTGTGTAGCGTCCACTGGACTGGATGCTTGAATTTTTGCCTGTTCCAGTATCATGCAATTTCCTGATAAAATGATTTTCCTTGTTCTTCTCATTCTTCTGTTTCTTGCTGATGTACTAAGGCCAATAAACTTGCCTATTCAAATGATATAGTATAGATGCTCTCAGTGTTTTGTCATGAAACCATTCCATATAAAAATTCAAGAACCCTTTGATGTAACTTGATTAGCAATCACACACCAAGCAAGAAGAGAATGATTGATTGGAGCATGATAAGCTTGTGAGGCCCATTGGAAGGTTAAGAGTGAAAGGAGAGAGAGGCAGAGACCAAGATTCTGGAAGAGGTGGGTACATATTAGATGGTCCACAAAATTATAACATAAGCCTAGCAAGAGATCACATGGGCAACTTGTTTGAACTTTGAACTCATTTATTAATTTTCACCGAGTGGTGGCAAAGCTGAAAATTACTAATAATATATGCAAGAAGCTGATTCACTAGCTAGGGCCATGGATGGAGGTCTTTTTTTTTTTCTTTAACTGTAGAAAAACAAGCAAATGCTGCCAAATTAAGAACTTGAATGCAGTTGGCCCTTTCATAGCAGTTTTCATTTTCTTGAGAAAACACTTGTGCCCACATGTTTTATATGCATGTTCTTTAGTAGGTAGAGAATCATTTTCTTTGGCTTGGGTTCCCACTTTTACTACATTCTAGTTGGCTCAGAAGCTTTTAAATGCATATGGGTTTGTTTTATTGCATGAGTTCTCAGAGTTGACGGGAAGCTCAAGATAAGAATATTCAGTGGTTTGGTGCATGTAATTACAATTATTAATTTATCCCAAATTAATAACAAAATATGTTTAAGGATATAAAAACTTTTGTAATATTTCTAAAATGCACTCTATATTTATATATCATAATTTTCTTGGCCAACCTTTTGTTTCAAAGTTTCTCAATCTTTGTTTTATGAGAATTCTCAATAAAAAAAAAATGTTAAGTTTTGTCTCTGTATTTATTAGGATGTTCAATTTAGTATATTTTTAATTTTTGTTCAAATTAATTTTAATTTAGTTCAAAAATAAGATTTTTGAGTTTTTTTTTTGTTTTTTTAATTTATAAAAAATAAAAAAGTTTAATTTTTTTATTTTTAGACTAAATTTATTGATTTAACCCCAAAAATTAATAAGCTCAATTTCTTAAATTTTTTATTTTTGAACTAAATTGAATTTAAATTGAAATTTGTGAATTAATTGGACAAAAAATTAAAATTAATTAAATTAAACATTTAAAAAAAACATAAAATTAAGCATTAAATAAAAAAAAAATCAGAGATAATGAATGCATAGGAAGTGAGATTGGGCTCAATAAATCATTAAAAAAAAAAGTGGCCCAAAACCTCTCTTAGAATTTAGAACCAAAGCAAAGAGCTGGCATCAAAATGGACCTTAGCTATAAGGCATCCCTAATAAAGAGAAATTCTCCTTCATATTAATCCAATTATTATTATTATTATTATTATTATTATTATTATTATTATTTATGTTGGAGTCTAAATCTTGGTTTCTCTTATGACAAAAATAGAAACTCTATTATTAAGTTAATAGTGAAACTATATTGATTTCAAATTATAAAATTAATTTATTGATTAAATAATATTTTATATATAAAAAAAAAAGTTAATAGCACAATTATTTTATAAGTGACAAAACATATGAATAACACACAAGCATGATTTGAAAACACAGGAAGCAAATAGACATAAACTTTCAGAAATCATTAATGTGTCTAAAGGACCATTTGTATTTTGTCGACATTGACCATGACTCACATGGGTCTATTACCTTAAATTTGTTTATCTAACTAATAATAACTTAAATTTAGGGGTGGCATTGCTAATTGCTTCCTTTCTTGATCCTCCGCCCAAAAATTTATAGAGGATATTTGAATATTTTGATGATGCTCACATGTCCCTCTTCACTTTCACTCCATGACAAAAATTTTGGCTGAATATATAATTTTACATTTAAATTTTACTAAAAAAATCTTATGATATCCTAAATTTTTAAAATATTTTATAACACATTTTAATTATTATAAAATATAATTAATATATCCTTAAGACCCTCAAAATAAAGAGTATAAACTTTAATTTTGCCGACATGATAATTTACTTATTATTATTTGAATAGTATTTTAATTTCACTTTTACAGGAGTTAAGGTATGTCATAAGACTTTTACACGAATTGAAATGTATAATGGGACGTTTTAAAAAATTTAGGATATCGTGAATTTTTTTTTATAAAATTCAAAAGTAAATTTGTGTATTCAGCCAAAATTTTTCTTTAGCTGAATGCATCATTTGATATTAACTTATGATATTTTCATCTTTAATTATATTGACACTTAAATTTTATAAAAATGTTAAAAAAATCAAAACATATTCAAATCACATTTGTATGTTTAATAATTGTAAGAATTAAATAATTGTAAGAATCAAATAATTGTATTTTTATAAAGTTTAAGTGTTAAATGAGATGTGATTAAAAGTGAAGATGACTTTTTAAATAAAAATATATTTTTAACTTTTTTTTTTCATAGACACTGATAGTCACACATTATCATACCCTCCTCAAACACTCAAACTTCAACACCTAACAATAATTTAGCTAAGTGCTTTCTATTTTGTTTTGTTTTTTTTTTTCTCATAGGTATCTATTAGACTATATCATCTATGTGAATCCTCATCCTATTAACTTCTATGATATGGTCTTGCTTTAGGCTGTTATTATTGGTTAAGGCTACCCAAATAATGGATATCTATATTGTAAATTAAAAATAAATAAATAAATAAATAAGAAAAAATCTCACTATTTTTGGATTATAATGCCCTTGAAACAAGGACTATAAACAATTAGAAGAAAAGGGATATTCATTGGTTGTGCTTAATTTTGGTGATTCTTGTAGGCTCTTGATATTGATATTTGGGTTTTTAATATATTTTAGATGATAACATCTCCTCCTTTATTATAGCCATCAAATTAAAAATTTCAATAAAATCTTTCAAGCAATCTTAGATATATAGATTAGTCTTGGTACATGATTATTGATATTTACACAACACATCTTTTTGATAAGCTATTTCCTTAACACTTCTTATGTAAGTGAAGAGGTGGCCCATACATTCAAAATGCTATTGCTTTTTTTTTTTTTAATGGTTTGGTAATTAAATATTTAACTTGTAATAAAAATTGTTATCCTAACCTTCAAAGATTTGCCTCCACCAAAGTTGGAAATTTTTTTAAAAATAAATTTTCTCCATAAAAAAAATAATCTCAATTATTATTATTCTATAATTTAAAAAAAAATACAAATCAACATATTATATTTTTATACAAATCAAACTAATCACTATACAAAAATAGTATAAATAAAGATATTTAACCCTGATACTGTGAAGATGTTTTATAAATTTATTTTTAATTTTTATTTATTTTTAAATTTTAAATAAATTTAAAAAATATCTCAAATAAAAATTAATTAAAAAATAATTTAAAATAAAATAATATACTAATTTCAAACACAAAGAACTTCCAAAGTCTTGTACTCCCACTCAAATAAAATGTACCCTCCTGCGGTTCCATATAATATGTAGGAGTAAACTGGCAACCACACTAATTTCTCTTCTTAATAATTATAGATCGACATGCTTCACACATGGCTTTGTAGTTATATGAGTTTTATTTTTCAGAATTAAAATTTTACAAGAATTTAATTTAATTAATTTTTTTTTATGTTTGAAAGTAAAGTCGAATATTTTAACATTAAGTTAACAACCCTCCTTAAAAAAAAATTATGTAGATATAATTGAAATGAAAATAAATAAATAGATTGAATTATCAACACAATTAAAATATTAAATTAGCAAAAAGGTTAAAGGAAATGAAATATAAAAATTTATACTCAATTAAAAAAATAAAAAATATATATATAGATAAAATAAATTTTTTTAAAAAATTAATAGATAAAATAAAATTTTTTAAAAAATTTTAATTTCTAAAGAAATATAAATTAAATGTGCGTTTGGTATGAGGTTAATAAGATTAATAATTAACATTATAACTTTTAATGCTATTTGGATGCTTTAAAGTGAATAGGTTAATTTTTAACCTCATTAATATTTAGCCTCTTTATAGGGGATAAATATTAACTTTGGAGTGGGTAGATTAATAGAAGCTAAACAAACTATTTATATATTCATTTTATATTTCTTTTCAATTTATTTTATTTTTTGGTCCCTTCTTCTCAAAAAACTCTTTATCTTCTATAACAACAAAAATATATGATTTTTTTATCAATCACATGAGTAAGATTATAAATTTTTTGAGTGTGAAAAATATAGATTTATATCTTGTTTGTTTATTCCATTATGAGTTGCATATATATATATATATATATATATATTCAAATTTTCTTTGCTTGCTATGATGTAATGAAATTTTTATATATAATCTATAAATTGATATAATTTTTTAAATTAAATTATTTACAAATAAAAAATAATATTATCAAAAATAAAAAAAAATAATAATTTTGATATTTGTTATTAAAATATAAAATAGATGTTTATATATTTTCATATAAGCTCAATTTTTTATCCTTGTACCAAACATTAATAATAGTTATACCATTAATTATCTTTTACTTCCTTAATAATTACTCACTTAAATTTTACAAGGTTAACACTTAACCCTTAATTTTTTAACTTTGTACCAAATGTACCCTAAGTATGATAGCATGAAAATTTAATTAAATTCTTTTTTATAAATAATTTATTTCAGACAAAATCATTATTAAAAATGATGAAATGTGTAAATTCAAATCATATATATTTATGATTTTCATTAAAACAAGCGCATTTTAGTGATGAAATTTAGTAATAAATATTTTTCTCAAGTTCAATACTAACTAAAAATTAAAATATAATAAAAATTTAGAGATGAAATCATCCCTTTAAAAAATATTTTGTAGGTATATATATATATATATGAAAGCCAAGTCTAAAGGTTTCATGATAATATGCCATACAGGCTAATAAGCATGTTTAAAAACTTATCATGTGGCACTCTTTTTATTTTTATTTTTAAATTTATTTATAAAAATTAATTTATCATATTAAATATTATTTTTTATTTAAACTATTAAAATCTAACATTATTTTTAGTACATTTTTTAAAGTATTTTAAAATTTTCTTAAGTTTACAAATTCAAAGATTATAAAACTATATTTATCAGATTATATATCCCTAAAATCAATTATTTTTTAATTAAATTTTTAATAATATTAAAACAGTATATATATATATATGAATTATTTTAAAAAAATTATACATATAATTATTCATTGAAAATATTTAGAAAATTTAAATACATATTTTTAAAAAATTTATTATATCTAAAATATAATAATTTTAATAATGATATTTCAAAAATCTCAAGCAGTATAAATATTTCTTTCTATTTTATTTATCCTTAGTATATGTCAAATAATTTAAATATTAATAAAAAGATCTATTAATCAACTTATATATTTATTAAATTAGAAATAAAATAAAAATTAATTATTATTAAAATTTTATCATATAATTATGAAAATGTAATATATATAAATATATATATATATATATATATATATATATTAAATTATATAATTAAAATAAAATAATAAAAAAATCCATGCAATCCTTTTAGTGATGAAATTTTCATCATTAAAGTTTTAAGTTATTATTAAAAACATAATCATCGTGGTTATGTTGTAATAATTTTTATTTAATTTAATTAAAAAAATAACAATGAAAATTCCATCGTTAAATTTATTGTGTAAATTAATTTTTAAACATTATGAAGAAGTAGTGATGATTATGTCCATTGTTTTTTATATTTGACTATAGTCATGTACTTAATTAGTCATTAAATGGAGATGAATTAATGAGGAAAATATATATTTCCATTAATAAAAGACAGACACTAACTAACGATAATCATAACTCATAATAAATTTATAAAATGGACTTTTAGTGATGATTTTAATTCGTTGTTAAAATATGTATTATTAAAATATCAACAATAAATTAATTAAGTATTAGTGATAGATTCGTCACTAATCAATATTATTAGTGACATAATTTTGATCCATCATTAAATCTATCATTGATTTTTTTTTAATTAATCATTAGACCTCTGATGAAACTTTAAACTATAGTTTTATTAATATGGGTTCCATTTTTATCCTCTTAGTTTAAGGGACCTATTAGAGGGGTAGTACAGTGGACAGATAAAAGAAAAGAGAGGCAGTGTCCAGAGAGGGAAGAGCAACAGGGTAAGGAGAGAGATGGACCAACGAGTATGATATAATTAGCCTCAATTTATGATCATGCACTTTCTTGATATAATTAGCCTCAATTTAGTAGGGAACAAAACCCAAAAATTAGCATCCCTCATCTAGTAGTAGGACGATGGACCAACGAGTGCATCCCTCCATCGCCGAAAGGACTACATAGCTCTTTCCCTTCCAACAAAGAAACTTTCTTTCCTTACCAACTACAACATCTAGTGGTCTCATCAACAACAAATCATACCCACGTGATATCATAGTCATATAAGTCTTATAATTAAGATATTTCCAAGTTATTTGATTGGTGCCGACTACTATTTATATTTTAAATTTCTTTTTAAAAAACTTTAAATTTAAAATTTTAACCTTATAATATAGATATTTGAACGTACAAAACCCTATAGGTAAGTTTTGAGAACTTACAGAATATGAAATTTTTTTTGGTAGCTAAGTTTTGATTCACATATCAAAATAATAATAAAACAATCATAATAACTAAAATTGATTATACCAAATGGCAAGTTTAGTTCGGTTTCAATTACAAAATTGAAAAATTAAATAAATTAAACTGAATCGAATTGAATTAGAAGATTTTTTTTGGTTTATTTTAAGTTTATTTTAAATTTAATTTTAGTTATTTTTTATTTTAATTTTAATTTAAGGTCTAATATTAATTAATAAAAAAATTATTCTATTTGGTTTTATTTTTTTTAAAATTAAATTTTTAAAAATAAAATAAAATCAAACTGATTTATTAAAATAATATCAATTTTAAATTTTAAATTTTAAATTAAATTGATTCGATTAATTTTTTGATTTAAACGGAATTCTACTAAGCCTCTAATCTCATTTATTGGCGCAAATAATTTAATTTCTTTCTTTTAGTCAAGGGATAATATGATTTATAGGGATAATATATAAAAAAAAAATTCAAACTTTACTCAATTTTACAATTACGTCACAAATTGTTTTCTTTTAATAGTACACCCTAAACTATTAACAATAATATAATTGTATCGATCGTTAACCACATCATTGGAAATTAATAGAATTGTCATCTCAGTTATGTCAATTTATAAATTTAAAATTTTAATATTTGATTTAAATAAAAATTTATTTAAAATTTTTAATAATTAATTTCATAAAATTTATTATAATTAAAATAAATTTTATCAAAATTATTAAAATTTGTAAATGAATTCTAAACTTACAATTAAATATATTTCAAGTGATAAAATTATTCTCTTATTATATATATCATTTTATTTTATTTTATTTATTTCAAACATAAAATTTATTTAATATGAAATGAATTTCATATTTAATATAAAATATACTAAATAAAAAAAAATTCATTTATAAATAATTTTATTATAAAATTTATTTACAAATAAAATAAATTTTACAATAAAATTAAACTAAACAAGGTGTATGATCATTCCATTTCATTTTACATACCATGTTTAAGTTTTCTCGTTGATGTTTGTCATCATATTAAATTATTAATATCAACGTTTTTTAAAACATTATATGTTTGAATTATTTCTCTAACAAAAATTTAATGTCGTTTAATTATTTAAAAAAATTTGGTTAAAATACTAACTTGAAACACATGCATTATAAGTACATCAAATAATTTATAATTCGTAATATTATATATATTAAATACAAAATTTAATTATTTAAATTAAAATTTTAATATTAATTTATATAATTTTATAAATAAAAATATTTATTAATTTATAAATATTTTTATAGGAAATTTAGGAATTAATTATTGAATTCAGACCATGATAATGTCTAGCTTTTGTACTCCGTTTTCTCTTCTTATTAGCACTTCACTGACTGCTTGATCAAATGCGAAAATGAATAAATGAGGTAATTCTCCTGGCATAGGTTTGGTTAATAATGTGCTTGGTGCTGAGATATTCCTTGAATTTGTTGAAGGTTTCTTGACAATCTAGCGTCCATTAGAAATTTTCATTCTTTCTCAACTTTTTAAAGAAGAGAAGACATCTTTCAACAGACCCATTAGTGTTATGATGGGGGCATGTTTATAATGGCTTAGAGTTCCTCTGCTGCTGAGCATGTAGCCTATAAATTTTCATGATTTGATGAAGAAAAGCATATTTTTGAGGATTAAGCTACTCATTCTGCGACGTTAATATATCAAAATCATTGTGTGGTGACTTGTCTAAGAGAATGGGGGTAGCATGATCAGTTTGATTTACAGTTTTTGGTGGTGTTGGAGAAGTAAGGGTGACGATTCTTGGTTTGTAGTTTTGAGGATACCGAATGAATCTGCTTAGCTTTCTCAACGAGATCTCGTAGGTTTGACATGATTGCTATCCTTTTTGAAAACAAATATTTTCGATTATGAGGAATGGAAACGTAATTACGTCCTCATAGATTGGCGCCGATTAACGAGTTTGCAAATTTGTAAGTCTTAGATGCATTCCATGTGAACCTGTAAACAAAGTGGAAAGTCAAAGATAGAGTGAAATGTCCTTCTTGACGTTGGACTTTCAACAATTAATTCAGAAACTAGATAGAAAAATCTTTAGGGCTTGTCAATCCTCCATTAAACATTATTGAAAAGAATTAGAAATGAGAAAAAGAACTGACGGGTGAAGAGAGAGAGTTGTCAATCCACCATTAAACATCATTGAAAAGAAATAGAAATGAGAAAAAGAACTGACGGGTTAAGAGAGAGAGAGAGAGAGAGAAGGGGGTTCGTTCTTATTTGACGTAACAATTTTTTAATGGTCAGTTCAATATAAAACATTATTATCTAACGTAACGATTTTTTAATGGTTAGATCAATATAAAACATTAATTAAATATAAAAATTTAATTATCGATTATGCAAACTTTAAGGTTTAATAGTAAAAATTAATAAATTTTAAAATTTTTTTGACAATTAAATCTAATTTAGGATTTATGATGTGACTTCTCCAACGATGATATGATAGTTAATGTGAAATCCCATTAAATATACTAACGATTTATGATGGTGAGGTCAATTTGATACATCATTTAAATGTGAAAGTTTAATTAATAATTATGTAAACTTTAAAATTTAATTGTAAAAATTGACAAATTTCAAGGATTTTTTTAACAATCAACCCTTGATATATTTGATATATTTATACCTGATGAAGTGTGATGGTGGTTGATCGATCATACTTCTAGCCCACGATTCTCTGTAACTTGTCTAACTAATAAGAGAGGCATAGCCTAATTTATTTATTTCTACTTTCATGATTATATCTATAGTAATCATATTATCTATAAGAAGATATGATAATGATGTCTTCTTAGTAATTACAAGCTCACCTCATGTTGTGTAAAATCTCACAAGTGCATGAATTGTGACAAGTAATAGAGTTATGAGTAAGTATCATTTCCATGAGGATTATGTTTAGTATTAAAATATATAGCAATTGTAATTATCTAGACTATCAATATCAAGAGGAATGTATAAAATAAACTAATTATTGCTAAAAAATAAATGAAAGTTGATTAATTAAACTGAAATATTAATGAATATAAACATTCCAGAGCTAGGGTTCACACTTCAATCAATCACAAACTTAATATAATCTATTCAATAAAATGGGAAATTATTATTTTGAAGGAAATTAATCTTAAGTTATCTTAAATCCTCTCTCAAGACACTCGATTTGTGTCTTAAATAAGTTAAACCCTTAATTAAGATCCATTTAATTCTTCGATTAATTATTAGTTTCACATAAAATTTTAACCTATTTATAGGTCAAAAACCCTAAGTTCAAAATCATGTTTTTGTAATATTAATTTTCACCTTTCAGTTTTTCAATTAATAACTAGATTCAATACTCAATGGGTATCAATACATAGTATGCATTAAGGACACAAAAAATTGAATCAAAGAACAAATCTTATATTTATTAAAATAGAATTAAACTAAATCTATAATTGAGTTGACAGTGCTACATCTCTAACTCTAAAAAAAAAAAAAAAACTACTCACTCATGGTGAGTTTTACAATTAAACTTAAAATAAGAAAATAAAGAGAAAATATTAGAAGAAATAGAATAAAAGAACCCAGAATGAGAATTTGTAGTTTTAGACTTTTGGAACTTCAGCTGGAAATCTCCTTTAGCAATATTGTTTAATGAGCTCTCCCTTGGTCTTCACAAAGGTAGAATGTTGTGCTTGAATGTAAAAAGAATCGATCCTTTCAAATCTCTGACTTATCGTACTTATATCTAGTGCAAAAACCATCGTTTCAAAGTCCCAAAAGCCCTAAAAATATTCAGAGAACAAATGAGAAAGGGGGGAAATTGTGCTTGGAATTCTGTTTGGAGCTAGTGCACAGGCATGCTGTTGGTTAAGTTCACATGGGTCTGACCCGTGTGATCTTCTACTTCCAAATTTCTTCAACTTTTCTTGTACTCAGTAAGTTATACAAGTCTATTTGGTTACACGGCTTCAATTGCACAAGTCGTGCAATTTAACTCTTTTGAAAACCTCTTCATATGGGTCGTTTAGTTGGTTTACACACCCATATAATTCTCTTTGTTCTTCAAACTTGATTTTCGGACTCCTTTCCTCCTTCCAATTGCACTTTTGCATTTAAATATATCTGGATTATGCCTAAAATGTTATCAAAATCAGAGATTCACAATGGATTATGTAACACCCTAAATTTTTAAATTTATTATTTTGTGAGTAAATATTAATATTTTATTTTATTTAAATTTTAGAAAATTTTTTGAAATTTTTCTGATTTTAGAAATCGGGTTTGATTTTTCAAAAATATAAAACTTTGATGATTTTTTAAAATTAATTTAAAGACCACGTAGCAAAATTAAAAATATATTTGAACTCTAAAAATTTTTTTAAGTTTTCTAGAATTTTTTCAAACTTTTTGGGCCTCGTTTTTGATCCCAAGGTTGAGTAAAAATTCAAAATTTAGTATCTTGAATTGGACAGACTGAATCGAACCAGACCGGATCAGATCGATTGAATCAGACCGGCCTTTCTTTTTCTTCTTCTCCCTTCCGCCGTGCGCCCGACATCTCTCCTCTCTCTCCCGTTTTCTCTTTCCTCTCACCTCCCCTCGCCGCGCCGTCACCACCCAAGCCCTCCCCACTCGCCGACGCGCTACCCCAGAGGTCCCTACTGCCGGCCGACCCTCCAGGCGGCCGAAAAATGAGCGCGAAGTCCTCCTCTGCGCACGCACGATGCTCTACCTTCCCTACCAAAATTCGGCCGATCCGACCACCGATCGGACCGGGTCTTGTGTCAAACTTTATCTACACCTCGAGAGCTTTACATAAACACCAAGAACACCAAAATCCATCGAGCGTCTTGCCCAATTTTTGTCTGAGAAGTTTTAGCCCATTTCGATTTTTGGGCTAGATTTCTCGCAAACCGTGAACCCCACGAGAAAACCGAGAGTATCGAAGCGCTCCACTCGTCGAGAGCTTTGTGAGAATATAAATTTCAAAATTTTTTGACATCGTTTTTCGGTGAGTCCCACGAAACTTCGTAGTATTTTTTCGAGCAGTAAATGAGCTTAAAAAGTTTCTTAAAAATTATGTACTAACCCTTGTGTTGTGGGCTTCGTGTAGGTACCTTCAATTCGCAGAAATTTTGTAACACCCCAAAATTTTTAAATTTATTATTTTGTGAGTAATATTAATATTTTATTTTATTTAAATTTTAGGAAATTATTTGAAATTTTTCGAATTTTAGAAATTGGGTTTGATTTCCCGAAAATATAAAACTTTGATGATTTTTAAAAATTAATTTAAAGACTACGTGGCAAAACTAAAAATATATTTGGACCCTACGAATTTTTCTGAGTTTTCTAGAATTTTTTCAGAATTTTTGGGCCTCATTTTCGATCTCAAGGCAGAGTAAAAATTTAAAATTTTGTATCTTAAATCAGACTGGCCGAATCAAACCGGCCCTTGTCTTTTTCTTCTTCTTTCTCCCTCGCACGCCGGACGTCCCTCTTTCCCCTCTCATTTTCTCTCTCCTCTCACCTTCCCTCGCCAGCTAGCCGCCACCCTAGGACCGCGGGGCAAAGTTTTAGAATTTTTAGAGCTTATTTGGGTAGTTTTTGCAAAAAGGGTCAATTATAAGGATTAAACTATAATTTTATATATTGTGATTGATGACTGTTTGGATGGGCCCAAGAGGGGCTGTGTGATGTGATTGAGTTGTGTGGTTTGTTAATATAGAAGTGTGTTTTAAGCCCTTTTGCAGGTTGGGTAGGTTCTAGGTATAGGGGAGACTCTACCGGATTTTTGGCACGACTTAGGACATCTTTAGTCTTTTTCTTAGTTTGTATTGAGTCAAATTTATTAAATAATTATAATAAAATTGTCAGGTGAGCCGTGACAGCCTTCCTCCTCCGCCCAGCAGTCACAGTGACTGTGGTTAAGTCTGTGAGTAAAATATTAATTTTAATTGCAATTTCGATATTATTATATGTTCAATGCATCACTCAT
This sequence comes from Hevea brasiliensis, assembly GCF_030052815.1. NCBI lineage: Eukaryota > Viridiplantae > Streptophyta > Magnoliopsida > Malpighiales > Euphorbiaceae > Hevea > Hevea brasiliensis. Next base: position 8,344,314 of record NC_079502.1, read on the forward strand.
AAATATGTATCTATGTAGTTAAACTCTATGCACGTTTTATGTTGCATTCATAATTGTTAAAGTGTCATTGATGTTATTGTGGTAATTTGGAGTAGTGTTCGTGAGTTGGCGTGCGTGTGGTATGGTGTTGGCTATGGACAGGACGGGTAGACACGGTTTGAGATCTTCGCTGGGACCCGGTCCTTCGGGGTAGACACGGCTTGAGTTCTTCCCTGGGACCCTGATTTGGTTTATTAAGCGAAAGTCTGGCTTGAGTTCTTCACTGGCATAGGTTGGATTAAGAGGGCTGTATAGGGGATCAGCTCCCATATATGTATTGTTTGACCTTATCGGGTGTGAAAGTGCTCCAAATTGCCTTTTTGGTGTGATTTGTATGAAAATTATGACGATATTGCATTTCACTTTACATGGTGCATTAGCTTTAGATAGCTATAGAGATTATGGTTAAAATTGATATTTTACTCTCTGAGTCGAACGCTCACTTCTGTTCATTATTTTTCCAGGCTACAGGAGGATTATTGTTGTGGTTAACCTGCTTTTCTTTTTCGCAGGTCGTTCATTTATGTTTGTATAATTCTGTTAACTCCTAGAATTTTCGCATGTGTTAGAAATATTTATTTGATTTAGGTCTGTAATATAATTACCAGGTTGGACCTATAAACTTATTATATGCATGTATGTTGGACTGGATGAGGGAGCTGAGCTCCCATTTGACTTTATGTTATTATGAGTATGTGGAGGGTGAGCTGAGCTCCCCAATTGATTATATATTCTATTTACAGGTCGGATGAGTCAAAAACTCCCCATTGAAAGGTCCATTTTATGGCCAGACTCTATCAGGTTGAATTCCTGAAATTGGGCCCAAATGGGCCTTAGAGTTAGGTCAACGAATAGTTAGGCTTACTACGGGCCTCGGGGGCTTTAGGCTAGCCCAGGTCCTAGTGCCGATCCGGCCCATAGGTTGGGTCGTGACAAATTTGACGGTTGCTCGGGTTTGCAAATTTCCTGCAAGACAGACAGGCTACCAAAAAAGTCTTGAAATTGGCTACCTCACTATTATCAGACGTCCCGAGCGCGTCCCCGGAGTCGGAATCGACATAGGTAAATCCGAACCTCGCTTTTTCTTAATTGTTTAGTGCTTGAATTGGATTAGAAATCCGTAAAATCTTCATGGTAGCTCATAAAATTATGATTCATTTTGCATTAGCTTAGTAATATTGCTAAAGACCATGGGGCAAAGTTTTAGAGTTTTTAGAGCTCATTTGGGTAGTTTTTGCAAAAGGGTCAATTATAAGGACTAAACTGTAATTTTACATATTATGATTGATGACTGTTTGGATGGGCCCAGGAGGGACTGTGTGATATGATTAAGTCATGGGTGTATGGTTTATGGATATAGAAGTGCGTTTTAAGCCCTTTTGCAGGTTGGGTAGGTCCTAAGTATAGGGGAGACTCTGCCGGATTTTCAGCACGACTTATGACATCTTTGGTCTTTTTCTTAGTTTGTATTGAGTCAAAAGTATTAAATAATTGTAATAAAATTTTCAGGTGAGCCGGGATAGCTTTCCTCCTCTGCCCAGCCACTACAGTGACTGCGGTTAAGTCTGAGTAAAATATTAATTTTAATTATAATTTCGATATTATCATATGTTCAAGCATGTTCATGCATCACTTATATGTATATATCTATGTAGTTAAACACTAAATACGTTTTATATTGCATTCTTAATTGGTGAATTGCCATGGGTGTTGTTTATGGTAATTTGGAACAATGTGCGTGTGTTCGCGTGCGTGTGATATGGTACTGGATATGGACAGGACGGGTAGACACTGCTTGAGATCTTCGCTGGGACCCGATCCTTCGGGGTAGACACGGCTTGAGTTCTTCGTTGGGACCTCGTATTTGGTTTATTAAGTGAAAGTCCCGCTTAAGATCTCCGCTGGCAGAGGTTGGATTAAGAGGGCTGTCTAGGGGATCAGCTCCCATATATGTATTGTTTAACAGTGTTGAGTGTGTGAGTGCTCCAAATTGCCTTTTAATGTGCTTTGTACAAAATTTATGACGGTGTCGCATTTCATTTCATAGGGTGCATTAGTTTTAGATAGCTATAGAGATTATGGTGAAAATTGATATTTTACTCTCTGAGTCGAACGCTCACTCCTGTTCATCTATTTTTTCCAGGCTACAAGAGATTTCTTATTGAGTTCTAACCTGCCTCTCTCCCTCACAGGTCGTCTATTAATGTCTGTATTATTTGTATAATTCTGTTAATTCCTAGAATTTCGCATGTGTTAGAAATATTTATTTGATTTTAGTCTATAATATAATTACCACGTTGGACCTTTAAACTTATTAAAAGTATGTATGTTGGACTGCATAAGGGAGCTGAGCTCCCATTTATTTTTATTAACATTTGATTATGAGGAGGGTGAGCTGAGCTCCCCAGATGATTATATATTGTGTTTACAAGTCAGGTGAGTCAAAAACTCCTCGTTAAATGGTCCATTTTATGGCCGGACTTTGTCCTGTTGAATTTTTGAAATTGGACCCACATGGGTCTTAGAGTTGGGTTGAGAAATAGTTAGGCTTACTACGGACCTCGAGGGCTTTAGGCTGGCCCAGGTCCTAGTGCCGGTCCGGCCCATAGGTTGGGTCGTGACAAATGTGGTATCAGAGCTTAAGCTCTAGATTCATAGGGAATATTTGTCTAAAGTATTGGGACGAGTCTAATAGGAGTCACATGCGGAAAATAGGGTCCACATTCGTCTTGCATTGTCATCTTTGCTTTTAATTTCTGCTTTATATAATTGTGTGTAAATATGAGTCTGTAGAGCTGTGTAACATGCCGTTTTGAATTTTTGTGGGCTAATGCTGCTGAATTTCAGGAAAATGCATAGAAGCAGAAGAGCTGCCACTGCACCAGAACCAGATGCGCCTGCCCCGAGGAGGAGGAGTAGGAGGCCTAGAGCTGCTCAAGTAAAAGAGCAGCTGCCATCAGTTCAGGAACATTCTTTTGTGGCCTTGGGTGTTATGGACCCAATGGCAGCTACTCTAGTTAGATTACAGAGAACTATCGATCTGATGGCACAGTATATGGTCCACCCTCCCCAACAGCAGTAGTCCACCACACCAAGAGGGGAACCTTACAAACAAATAATTAATTTCAAAAAGTTGGTGCCGGGTACTTATGATGTGTCAGACGATGCCTATCGATTTTTGGATTCCTACAAACAGGCAGGGATGGAGTTGTAGTTGACTGATAGGAGACTTATAGAGTGTGTGCAGCATGTCATGGGGCTTATGCCTAGACAATGGATGAATGACTACATATTACCTTAGATGGAAGGTTTGTCATGGACCCAGTTTGTGGAATTATTTATCAACAGATTTGTGCCAGAAAGTTTCAGAGATCAAAAGCAATGGGCCTTTGAGGCCTTAAGGTAGAATGGCAAGTCTGTAGATAAATATGCTACAGAATTTCTAGAACTGAGCAGATATGCCCCTACAGCAGTGGCTACAGAAAGTATGAAGATAAAAAGATTCCTAAAGGGGCTGGACAGGAGGTATGCAAACCTAGCCATGATGTCTGATCAGTCTTTTGATATGGTAGTTAATCGAGCCCGATAGATTAAGATTAGCTATACAGGAGATGACAATGGAAGGGCAAAGAAAAATAGAGCAGAGGGTTCTTCAGATGTTCCCCATATGGGTACTACGGATAGCGGAGGCTAAAGTAATTACAGAGAAAGAAGTAGGAATAAGAAGAGTGGTTTTAGACACAAATCTCGAGGATTCAGACAAGGGTGCGGATCTAGCAGTGTTCACAGTTTGGGATACAGCAGTTCTGTGTCTGGTTTAGGATCCTCCATGGCACATTGCGCCTAGTGTGGAAGAGGACATTCAGGACCTTGTATGATGGGTTCAGGAGTATGTTTCAGGTGTGTCTAACAAGGTCACTTTGCTAGAAAATGCCCCGTGTTCAGCGAGTCACATATGGGGTCACAGGGTTCTGTTGTAAATGTTCCTCGTCAGTTTTATCCTGGTGCTTCCAGCATTGCAGGTAGTCAGTTCAGTGGCCAATAGGGCCGAGGACAAGGAGGACATGGATTTGGAGGCAGATCAGGAGGTAGAAGTCAGTATCAGGGTTTTGTAACACAGGGTAGGGGTCAAGTTCGGGTTTTCACCCTGACCCACCAGGATGCTCAGGCTTCCAATGCAGTTGTGGCAGGTATTCTTCTAGTCTGTTCCTATGAGACTCGTGTTTTGATAGATCCGGGTACTACGCACTCCTTTGTCTCCCCAGTTTTTGCCATGAGATTGGGTAGGAACCCTACAACTTTAGAATGCCCTTTATTTGTAGCTACCCCGCTTAGTGACAATATAGATATAGATATAATTTTTCCGGGTAGTCCAGTAGTAATGGATGCAAGAATCCTCCCAGCAGACTTGGTTCCTCTACTAGTAATGGATTTCGATGTAATTTTGGGAATGGATTGGTTGGCAACTCATTATGTCACTTTAGACTGCAGGAACAAAAAGGTGTATTTTCACATATCTGGTGTGGAAGAGTTTAGCTTTGATGGTGACAGGAGCGTAGGTCCATATAATTTGGTGTCAGCAATTAGTGCTAGAAAAATGTTGAGGCGTGGATATCAAGGGTATTTGGCATTGGTGAGAGATACATCTGTAGAAGGTGTCAACATAGAAAATGTTCCTATTGTCAGAGAATTCATGGATGTCTTCCCTAAGGAGCTTCCAGGGTTGCCACCGGGAAGGAAAATAGAGTTCTGCATTGATGTTGTGCCGAGTACGAACCCCATATCAATGCCACCTTACAGGATGGCACCGGCAGAATTGAAAGAGCTAAAGGAGCAACTACAGGAGCTTTTGGATAAGGGTTTCATACGTCCTAGCACTTCACCCTAGGCCGCTCCTGTTCTATTTGTGAGAAAGAAAGATGGGTCATTGAGGTTGTGCATTGACTATAGACAGCTGAATAAGGTGACTGTGAAGAATAAATATCCACTTTGTCAGATCGATGATCTGTTTGATCAGCTCCAAAGGGGCTAAATTCTTTTCCAAGATAGACCTACAATCAAGCTACCATCAGTTGAGAATCAGGAATGTGGATGTGTCTAAAACAGCATTCAGGACAAGAAATGGTCATTATGAGTTCTTGGTGATGTCTTTTGGACTCACTAATGCACCAGCAGCCTTCATAGACTTGATGAACAGGATGTTCAGGCCATTCCTGGACTGTTTTGTCATCGTATTCATAGATGACATTTTGGTATACTCTCGGACCGAGGAAGAACATGTGTGGCACTTGAGGATGGTGTTGCAGACTTTGAGGGAGCACCAGCTATATGCTAAATTTTCAAAATGTGAATTTTGGCTAGAAAGCATCTTATTCTTGGGACACGTGGTTTATAGTGAAGGCATTCAAGTGGATCCTAAGAAAATTGAGGCTGTAACTGATTGGCTTAGGCCTACAACAGTTACCGAGGTGTGAAGTTCTCTGGGCCTAGCTGGCTACTATAGGCGTTTTGTGCACGATTTTTCTAGGATAGGAGCCCCCCTAACTAAGTTAACTCAGAAGAATGTTATATTCATTTGGACAGATGATTGTGAGGAGAGTTTCCAGAAGCTTAAGAATTGTCTAACCACCGCCCCAATGTTGACACTACCGATGAGTGGTGAAGGATATATCGTGTATTGTGATGCCTTCAGAGTTGGCTTAGGGTGTGTTTTGATGCAAAATGGAAAAGTAGTGGCTTATGCTTTAAGGCAGTTAAAGAGGCATGAACAAAACTATCCCACCCATGATTTGGAAATGGCGGCTGTAGTCTGCACTAAAGTTTTGGAGACATTACCTGTATGGTGAAGTGTGCGAGATATATACCGACCACAAGAGTTTGAAGTACATCTTCCAACAGTGAGATTTAAATTTGAGATAGAGGAGATGGATGGAGCTTCTGAAGGACTATGATTGTACCATCTAGTACCACCCTAGGAAGGCCAATGTAGTAGCAGATGCTTTGAGCAGAAAATCTTTTGGCAGCTTGGCATACATATCAGCAGAGAAGAGACTGTTGATTCAGGAAGTACATAAGTTGATGGATCAAGGTCTGATCTTAGATCTTTCAGATGAGGGGGTATTGTTGGCTCATTTTTCAGTGAGACCAGACTTGCGAAATAGAGTTAGAGTTTCCCAGCACAGAGACCAGCAATTGATGAAGATCATAGAAAGAGTACAACAGGGTGAAGGTGGTGAGTTTGGATTTGCCAATGATGGCGCCCTTATGCAAGGTTCCAAGATATGTGTGCCCGACGTGGACAATCTCAGAAATGAAATCATGCGAGAGGCACACTGTACAATGTCCACCTAGGCTCCACCAAAATGTACTATGATGTGAAAGATAGCTACTGGTGGAATGGTATAAAGAGAGACATAGCAGACTTTGTGTCCAAGTGCTTGACTTGTCAAAAGGTGATGTTTAAACACCAGAGGCCGTCAGGAAATTTGCAAGAGCTCCCTATCCCAGAATGGAAGTGGAAAATGATTACTATAGATTTTGTGACGGGGTTGCCTCGTACCACGCGGGGATATGATTCGATATGGATAATTATAGACCGTTTGACTAAATCAGCTCATTTCTTGCCTGTGAAGATCACATATTCTGTTGCACAGTACGCCCGGCTCTATATTCGAGAAATAGTCAGATTGCATGGGGTTCTTGCTTCCATAATATCTAACAGAGGGCCCCAATTCACTTCTTGATTTTGGAGAAAGTTGCAGGAGGCACTTGGCACACAGTTGAACTTTAGTACTGCTTTCCACCCTCATACAGATGGGCAGTCCAAAAGGACAATCCAAACACTGGAAGACATGCTTCGCATGTGTGTTCTGGATTTTGGAGGTCAATGGGATATTCAACTACCCTTGGTAGAGTTTGCCTACAACAACGGTTATCATTCCAGCAAAGGGATGGCACTCTATGAGGTACTATATGGCAGAAAGTGTAGGTCTCCTCTGTGTTGGACGGAAATGGGAGAAGCGAGGGTGCATGATATAGACCTAGTGCAGTACACTTCAGAGATAGTTCCTTTAATCAGGGAATGATTGAAAACAGATTTCAGTAGGCAGCAGAGTTATGCAGATCCCAGACGGAGGAATGTGGAGTTTGCAGTAGGCGATTACGTATTCCTGAAGGTTTCTCCGATGAAGGTAGTCATGAGATTTAGAAAGAAGGGCAAGTTGGCATCTTGGTATATTGGATCTTTTGAGGTTACTGATAGAGTTGGAGTAGTTGCCTATCGGTTGGAGTTATCACCCAACCTTTCTCATGTTCATCCTATATTTCACATCTCCATGCTTAGGAAATACATATCTGACCCTTCTCATGTGCTACAGCAGGATATAGTAGAGCTGAAGGAGGATTTGACATTTGAGGAGCAATCTGTAACCATAGTGGACTACTAAGTGAGGCAGCTAAGATCAAAACAGATCCCTATGGTTAAGGTTTTGTGAAGGAGCCAGTCAGTGGAAGAGTGCACTGGGAGTCAGAGCGGGACATGCGTAGCAAGTACCCTTATCTATTCAATGTGTAATGCTGTACTTTATTTTGCCTTGTATAAAATTCGAGGATGAATTTTCTGTAAGGGGGAAGAATGTAACACCCCAAATTTTTAGAGTAAATATTAATATTTTATTTTATCTAAATTTTAGAAAATTATTTGAAATTTTTTAGATTTTAGAAATCGGGTTCGATTTTCCTAAAATATAAAACTTTGATAATTTTTAGAAATTAATTTAAAGACCACATGGCAAAATTAAAAATATACTTGGACTCTACAAATTTTTCTGAGTTTTCTAGAATTTTTTTCAGAATTTTTGGGCCTCATTTTTGGTCTCAAGGCAGAGTAAAAATTCTAAATTTTGTATCTTGAATCGGACAGGCCAAATTGAACCGAATCGGATCGGACCGACTTTTATTTTTCTTCTTCTCCCTTCCGCTGCGCGCCTGACGACTCTCCTTTCTCTCCCATTTTCTCTCTCCTCTCACCTCCCTGCCGCCACCCCAGCCCTCCCCACTCGCCGGCGCGGCGTCACAGTGCCTTCCCACGGCCGGCCGATGCTCCAGGCAGCCGAAAAATGAGCGCAAAGTCCTCCCCTGAGCACCCGCGATGCTCCACCCACCCGGCCAAAATTTGGTCGATCCGGCCACCAATTAAACCGAGTCTTGTGTCAAACTTCATCTACATCTCGAGAACTTTCCATAGACACTAAGAACACCAAAATCCATGGAGCGGTTTGCCCAATTTTTATCTAGGAAATTTTAGCTCATTTTGACTTTTGGGCTAGATTTCTCACAAACCGTGAAACCTACGAGAAAACCGAGAGTACCGGAGCGCTCCACTCGTCGAGAGCTTCGCGGTAATATAAATTTCAAAATTTTTCAACATTGTTTTTCGGTGGGTCCCACGAAACTTTGTAGTATTTTTCCGAGTACTAAATGAGCTTAGAAAATTCCGTAAAAATTATGTTCTAAGCCCCGTGTTGTGGGCTTTGTGTAGGTACCTTCAATTTGCAGAAATTCGACTGTTGCTTGGGTCTGCAAATTTCCGGCCAGACAGATAGGCTGCCAAAAAAGTCTTGGAATTAGGTCTAGATTTTGGCTACCCCACTATTGTCAAACGTCCCGAGCGCGTCTCGAGAGTCGGAATTGGCATAGGTAAACCCGAACCTTGCTTTTTCTTAATTGTTTAGTTCTTGAATTAGATTAGAAATTCGTAAAATATTCATGATAGCTCAGAAAATTATGATTCCTTTTGCATTGGCTTAGTAATATTGCTAAGGACCGCAGGGCAAAGTTTTAGAATTTTTTAGAGCTCATTTGGGTAGTTTTTGCAAAAGGATCAATTATAAAGATTAAACTGTAATTTTATATATTGTGATTAATGACTATTTGGATGGGCCCAGGAGGGGCTGTGTAATGTGATTGAGTTGTGGGTGTCTGGTTTGTGGATATAGAAGTGCGTTTTAAGTCCTTTTGCAGGTTGGGTAGGTCTTAGATATAGGGGAGACTCTGCCAAATTTTTGACACGACTTAGGACATCTTTGGTATTTTTCTTAGTTTGTATTGAGTCAAAAGTATTAAATAATTATAATAAAATTGTCAGGTGAGACGGAACAGCCTTCCTCCTCCGCCCAGCCGCCACAGTGACTGCGATTAAATCTGTGAGTAAAATATTAATTTTAATTATAATTTTGATATTACTATATGTTCAAGCATGCTCATGCATTACTTATATGCATATATCTTTGTAGTTAAACACTAGGCACGTTTTATATTGCATTCTTAATTGATGAATTGCCATGGATGTTGTTTGTGGTAATTTGGAGCAGTGTGCATGCGTTGGCGTGCGGGTGATATGGTACTGGATATGAACAGGACAGGTAGACACGGCTTGAGATCTTCGCTGGAACCCAGTCCTTTGGGGTAGACACGGCTTGAGTTCTTCGCTGAGACCCCGTATTTAATTTATTAAGCGAAAGTCCGGCTTGAGATCTTCACCGGCAGAGGTTTGATTAAGAGGGCTGTATAGGGGATCAACTCTCATATATGTATTGTTTGATAGTGTTGGGTGTGTGAGTGCTTTAAATTGCCTTTTGATGTGATTTGTATGAAATTTATGACGGTGTTGCATTTCACTTCACAGGGTGTATTAGTTTTAGATAGCTATAGAGATTATGGTTAAAATTGATATTTTACTCTCTGAGTCGAACGCTCACTCCTGTTCATCTATTTTTCTAGGCTACAGGAGATTTCTTCTTGAGTTCTAACCTGCCTCTGTCCCTCACAGGTCGTATATTAATGTCTGTAATGTTTGTATAATTCTGTTAACTCCTAGAATTCCGCATGTGTTAGAAATATTTATTTGATTTGGGTTTGTAATATAATTGCCATGTTGGACTTGTAAATTTATTAAAAGCATATATGTTGGATTAGATGAGGGAGCCGAGCTCCCATTTATTTTTATTGACATTTAATTATGAGAAAGTTGAGCTGAGCTCCTCAGATGATTATATATTGTGTTTACAGGTCGGGCGAGTCAAAAACTCCTCGTTAAATGGTCCATTTTATGGCCGGACTTTGTCTGGTTGAATTTTTGAAATTAGGCTCAAATGGGCCTTAGAGTTGGGTTGAGGAATAGTTAGGCTTACTACGGGCCTCGAGGGCTTTAGGCTGGCCCAGGTCCTAGTGCCGGTCCGGCCCATAGGTTAGGTCGTGATAGATTAAGAGATCTATGAAATATAAATAAAAAATGTGAAAAAGTAACAACTAGGAAATCGAAAAGTGGTAAAAATGCAATAAATGATATCCTAAATGCTTATATGAAATGGGTGTATCACCTCATTATTACGATTCCTTATTGTCATATTTACTCGCTAATTGTCATATCTGATTATTGCTTCAATATCCTGAGCTTGGAATAAGGTTGCATGTATTTTCTCTTAGATGGAGTGTGACTTCCTATGTGTAAAGTTGGGTGTCAAAACACATTTCAAAGAGTCATATTGAATGACTCCTTTTGTTCTTTTTGTCGAGAGATAGATTCATTAATAAGCAAGATAAGGCCCAAAACCTATATGCAACACAATCTTAAAAACCATCCAGCCCTCCCAAGCCCAAAAAAATTGAAATTCTAGAACTAAATGGGTAAGCCAACTAGAGAAGGAGACCTTGTAGAGTAGCTGTGTAACATCCTCACTTTAGCTAGTCCGTACAGTTTACTGTTCCGGTGATCAATATTGGTCCGGGCAGCTAGAATGTTTAAAATTATAAATAGACTAGAGTGAGGAGTTATAAAGAAATTAAATAATGCTCATAAACATCAACGAAAAATTTTAGAAACCAAATACATTAAGGTTAAACGAGCCGAAACCCCAGGGATGCGTAACCCGAAGGAGAAGTGACGGTGAAGGCCGTTAGCAACCCTAGACTCGGGAGAAAAAATATAAAATAATTATTGAAACTCCAGAGAAGGGTTATTGAGGTTCTTATGGCATTAGAATGCTAAGAAAATGCTTAGAAAAATTTTTCAATCGGTACAGACAATTTTGGCTTGTTAAGCCAAACGGAGGGCATTTTGATCATTTCGTCTTCAAAGATGATTTTTGGCCAACTTATCCAATTAAATAAATAATTTATATAACATAAAATATGAATAAATGTTGTTAAAAATTTATTTACAATTAAATAGATAAGAAAAGGAGAGAAAATAAAGGAAAATGGAATTATGACATCATAATGATGTCATTAAAGTTCTCTCAACCTATCTAATATAGACACATGGCATAAACTTATTTAAAAGAGATAAAATGAGCTGAAAAATGAAATGAAATCAAAACCTTCTCTCCCTATCTTCTTCTTGTCGTGACCTTACCAACCATAACCACCATTTTCAAGCTTTTTCAAGCTTGATTTCCCTAGCTCTCACCCCACAAAACCCTATACTCCCAACACAAAAAAGTGTTCTTGCATCTTGGTGATTCTTTTAGGAGCAAAAAGAAGAGGAAAACAAGAACCCTAGCAAGAGGGGAAACTTCACTCCATAGAGGTTAGTGACCTAACCTTAGTTTTCACCTTAAATTCATACTAAGGACTATGTATGAGTGTAATTTATAAAGAAAATTTGTTGAATACCATTTGCATGCCAACCTATAATTTTCGGCAGCCATGGTTAGGGCAAGATTTTGATGAGTTTTATGGAGTTAAAATGATAGTTTGGCTGCCCTCAATATGCATGAATTGAATGGATTGATGAAATGCCATGATAATGCATGGTTTGTGATATTTGAGTTAGGGTTTGGGGTGAAAAATGAGACTTTAAACATGTGATAATGGAGGTAGGTTTTAATGGTCAATTAGTGATCATTTGGTTTAGTTTGAATAAAAAATGAAGTGAATTGTGTAGTGAGATTTAGGTTTAGTGTGGCTGCCCTTGGTACCCTGCAGAACTAAACATGAGTCCAGCAGGTTTGGGCAGTAATAACTTGAATTGTAGAGATTTAATTGGTGCAAGGCCAATTGGAAATCAAAACTAGACACATAATGGCACAACTTTGGTGAAGAAACCATGCCCAGAAAACCAAACCAAGTTGACCAAAAGTTTGCCCTAATCTGGGTGACTTACAGTCTGCCTGGGCAAAATAACCAAATGAACAGTGTTTGGTCATTTGGCCATAAATCAGTGTAGAAAGGTCCAATTGACCTGAAATTTTACCAACAACAAGCTGAGATATAGACCAACAACTTTCATGAAGAAACCTAACCTAAATTATGACCAGAACATATTCAAAAGGTGAGTTGCAGTCACTGTTCATTACACTGTAGATATGGTCAATCCAGAAATTCTGGACAAAATTTCAATCCGGCCAGTTGTGGGTTTTGGACCATAACTTGAGCTACAAAACTCCAAATGGAGTGATTTAAAAAAGGAAATACAACTAGATAAAATAAGGAACAACTTTCATGTTGATCAGTTTGCCAAATTCCCACTGCAAAATTGACCAATGGAACAGTAAAGACAAAGCATAAAAATTGAAAATTCTGCCCAACTAACATTAAGCTTAGAAAATGGTATTGGCAACCAATACCAACAAATTTTGAATGCAAAATGTGGTATGTTGATGATATTAGAACCAATGTACCTATTACCTATGCAAAAGTCAACATTTTTGTTGACCAATGAATGGAATAGTAACATTAAAACTTAAATTCCAAAAATTATGAAACTTAAAAGAGTAAAATGCCCTAGTATACCTAATAAGATTGGTTTGGATAGCTTGGCATGCCAATAGGGTTCTGTTAGCAGTACTGCATATGGCTTTATGCCATTCTGTGTTTCATGGCTTCCCATGCCATTCTGTGACAAAATAGCCTTTGGCTATATTATTTGAATTATTACACTTGGGTTTTAACCCCGCTAATTATTACAGCTTATTAGCTGTTCTGTTGCACACTGGGAGACACAATGTGATCGATGGTGTGATAGTCCGAGGTACTTAGTACCCAATGCCAGTTTGCCCGTTTATCCAGTCCAGTCGACTAATATAGGTTACTCGGGCAATGATAATAAACTTTACAGAATTTTAAATGGATAATACTGCAATTAATAGCAGAAATTAAGTCTACCAAAAAATGTAAACATACATTATGCATATTTATTTTTATTTTATTTTATTTTATATTGTCACTACTAAGTAGAATTGCTTAGCGCGTCGCTTTTGCCACCTGTAGGTACTGGAGACCTAGCTGGGGAGCCCAGCAGATATCAGACACGGTGAACATTCAGAGCTGCATCCGGAGTCCAGAGTCACCTCACATCTGCACTGCATATGGTAGGACATTAGAATTTTTGGGTAGCATTTTATATTTTGCATTTTGTATTAGCTTTGAGTTGTAACTATAAACTCTTGTAATTATGTAATGATGTAAATATATGAAATTTCATATTATTGGAATTTTCTGTATATTATGTTGAGAAATTTTTATGAATGTGCTTCCAGCAATGAAGTGAAAAGAAAAATTTCTGAAAATAGTGTTGTGATTTGAGATTGAGATTTTGGAGATTGACTTGAATGTGTATAATGGAGTTTGGATTTGGAAGTATTTTTAAATAGGTTCAGAAGAACTGTTTTTTCAATTTATAGCCGGCACTCTGCCGGATTTTCTATAAAATTTACGAAAAAATTCAGGTTTATCAAAAATTGAAAATAAATGAATTAAAAAGCATAAATTGTAATAGAAACATAAATTGGTGCTCCGGCACACTGAGTGACATAACTTGCTCGACTACACTGTAGACGGATAAGGGGTGTCACAAGCTGCATGCAGCAATCAGCATTGTAGCTTTGATCTAATCTTGCATTGTTTAGAGTCATCCATTAAAAGTTAAGTGAGAAAAGCCATTTTGAAAGTGTTAAAAAAAAAAAAAAAAAAAAAAAAAACTAGGGAGGTTTCGTTTACCTAAGCCATACAAGGACAGATCAAAGAACCCATAGTAGGCCTTCAAACCTGAGACACTATAAAATAAATAGCATATAATATATACCTTTTTATTTAGGAATACACCCCTTAGGGAATATTTCCTATAATATGCCAAGGAATATGCTCCTATCAATTTTTCTTATAAATAGGGTCAAGTAAGGATGGAAAGGGGTTCATTCCCTTAGACCTTCTCTCTCTTCCTCTCTCTTCCCTTATTGCTCTACTACCCTGCTCTCTCTTTCCTCTCTATTGTATCTCTATTATACTATTGCCCCTTCTAACTTGAGTGTTAAAGGGTCCTCACCAAGGACTTCCTTGTTGGACCTCTGACCCTTTTTACTTTATTTGTAGGTCCTTATATCTGAGACAATAAAAGTGAGATCATATTAGTGAAGCAATAATTTCAAACTTCATCAACTTCATTCTCAGCTAGATTTAGAAATCCTTCCTTAATGATTCAAGAGGAGCTTGAAAGCCATAGAGAACCTGTGTGAATTTGGTAGAGTTCTTGCATCTCACTCTCTTATGGCCCTTGAGTGATTGGAAGCTCTAGACTAGGAGTCAGTAGCGTCACCGAAATTACCAAAACCCTACTTATTGACCACACTTGCAAAGCATAAAGAAAACACACACCAAAATTAGAGAAAAATAACAAATAAACCCAACATAAATATCTTTCTTGGAACCCTTATCGCTTAAGCACCAAATTTGTCAAAATTAAAAAAAAAAAAAACTATACAAAAGTATTTATGCTCCAATCAAAGATGAGGAGGGTGAGACCCCTCCTCCAATTAGGAGAAGGCCTGCCCTATTCAAAACGGGTAAAGACAAACTTTCAAAAAACAGGCATAAGTAACTCTTCAAGAGCAAAGAATGAAAGAAGGAAAACAAGAGAAAAATCTCTCTCTAAATACAAAAGATGAAAAATGACTTTAATTTTGAACCCAAAATTTTTTTTTGGTTGAATTAAACTTTACAAGTCTCTTAAGAGATCGACACACTAATACTGAAATACACATTTCATCCTTCACTATTTTAATTATTTCAAACCAAATGAGATGAACTAATTTTTTTACACGGTCATTGAAAGCAACACAACATGGTTGCAATGTGCCATCCGAAAAGAAAAATGAGAAAGAAAAGTTTGTTAGGCGATTTGGCTCATCCAAAATTATTACCCGCAGCGCACAGCCAAATGGGAAATGCCGTGAGGTGCGAGTTAACATTTTCCCATCATTGCTCCCAAAATAGGTTAAAAGGACTGACTCCACCAACCGAGTGACCCCGTAACTTCACAACCATTCATTTTTCACGTCCCTTTTTTTTTTACTGCAGTGAACGTCATTTTACCATCTGTGGGGTGTACGGAAGTTTGTGATGGTGGCACGGGGGAAGACGCGGCGGACACTGTGGCAGCGACCCTCTGAACTGGCGGATTTGACTGTGCCACTGCCACTGCTTCCGTGACAAAATACACATTTTTTATTTTATTTTCTTTTTTTTTAAAAAAAAAAACAAATTTTCTTTTTATATAATATGAGCCAATAACGGAGAAGAAGAAGAAGAAGAGGCAGTGTGGTCCCCAGGAGAACACGAGGCTAGCAAGGATCGAGGCATGGACCCCGTGTGACTGACACGTGTCCATGAAGCGTCTAAGGAATGTCCATTTGTCCAGTGCATTATGACCTGGGCCAACTGCCGATAGCCAGTAGCTCCTTCTGGCGTGCCTAGAAAAGCAATGAGAGAATTCATTCCTTTCCATACCGGAAACAAATCAATTCTCTTCCAAAGCAATCTGTTGTCTTCTGGTCTCTCTCTCTCTTTCTCTCTCTCTCTCTCAACATGCTCTTGAATATATGCACAGCCCTCTTCGTAACCAGACTGAGTCTCTTATCTTTCTCTTTTGTTTAGTTTTTTTTCTTTAACATAATCTTGATTTGTCATATCTTTTCTCTTCTTTTATCCGAAAACGTAAGGATGACTGGTGTATCAGATGGAGAAAGTGTCTCTCTCGATCTTCTCAAGAAGAAAATGGCTGAGTTTGCTCAGGAAAGAGACTGGGATCGCTTTCATAGCCCCAGAAATCTACTTTTGGCTCTGGTATACGTTTTCACCTTAAATATAATAATCTTCTCTGCCTTTTCATCTCATTAATTTTGGGTTCCTCTTTTATTCGATTCTGGGTGACTGTTTGTCTGATATCTGAAAGGAGGATGAGGAGGAAGAAGAAGGAAGAATAAGGAGGAGAAAGATCATATAATGATATTACTCTATTATTGCTGTGCTTTTGTTCCATTATTTATTTGAGTTTTTCATTATTTGACCAAACGAATACAACTGAAGCCAATTGGGTTTATTTGAAATTTTAATCATTTCTTTGTTTTCACTTCATTTTGTTGTTACCAACCTTCAAGTGGGTCTCTTTGTCTTTTGTTTGCTTCCTCCAATTACTTTCTTCAATCTCAAGTTAGGGTTTTTAATTCCTATTTAGCCAGCCATCCCCCTCTGTATATCTCTAGTCAAACTAGACCAACTGTGCAAATAGATCATCCTTTTTGTTTGTTATGTCACAGCAATCCAAAGAAAACACACTTTTTAGTTTTTACGCACTTTTCTTTGTTGCTTTTTCGCTTTTGTCTTTGTGACAACCCACAAAGACAAAGCCAAAAAAAAAAAAAAATCAGAACAGTGATTCTTGATCCTTTTTCTTTCATGGGTTAAAATAAAACTTGATTTTTATCAGACTGAGTTAAAAGATGTTGGACTGTTTGATTCACAGGTGGGTGAAGTTGGAGAACTATCAGAGATATTTCAGTGGAAAGGAGAAGTGCCAAAGGGACTCCCTGATTGGAAAGAAGAAGAGAAACTGCACCTTGGGGAAGAGCTCTCTGATGTTCTGCTGTATCTTGTCAGGCTTTCTGATATATGTGGAATTGACTTAGGCAAAGCTGCCCTGAGAAAAGTAGAACTGAATGCCATCAAGTACCCAGTAAGCATGTGCAAAGGGTCTTCCAAGAAATACAACAGCAATAGTAATAATAGCACTCATAACTGAGAATAGACCAGTTGACTGTATTTTTTGGCCTGCTGCCCTGAAACACAACTACAGCTTCAAGACTTTTTGGGCCATTTTGTCGAGTTTGTGCCTTGTTTGTTTGGGAAATGGACAAGTGTTTTAGGTAATTAGTAGGGTTTTTGATGGGTATGGTTGTTTGGGGGTGGTGGTGGTGGTTGGTTTAGCATAGAAGTGGCAAACTAGCAATTAGCAAGCAAGTGTAGGAGTGAGTAGACTGCATGGAGGCTAGTATGGGTGGCTTTATTTTTGGCATTTATTCTTGCAGATTTTTTATTTGCTGTTTTAGCTTTGAGTCAAATCCCTCTTGACAGATAAGGTAGTGAAACATATACATATATTTGTGAGAATTATGAGCAAATAGACTAAAACAAATAAATAAATAAATTTTATGCCATTTAACTATAAGTACAATTTAACTTAAAATTTTTGAGCAAAATTATATATTTATTTTAAAATCCGATCCAAAGCTCATATTATTCGCTCAGACAAGATGACGAAGCCCAAAAAGAAAAAAAAAATTAATTGAAAATTATCTTATGACTCCATTAAATAAGAAGTTTTGATTTTTTTTTTTTTAGTAGTATAAGAAGTTTTGATTTTTTTTTTAATCACAGTCTAATGGGATTATAATATAGGCTTGATAATTAATTAGGATGTTACCTCTTGATTGAAAGTGAAGCAATGATGAAGGTAAATCAATTAATTAATTAATTAAAACCATAGTTGCCATAATAAATTTAATTTGTTTTATTATAGCTCTAATCCGGACAAAGAAAGCATAAACTATGTATGGCGAGCATTGAATTCTTTACTAGGTGATGAGTTGGGTTAACACTAATAATTTATTATATTTAAATCTCTAACCCCTTTCCTAAATTCTATTTAAAAATTAAAATTTATTCTAGGATCTTAATTTCATTGAAGGGAAGAATTTATCGTAATAACTCACTTTTTTTTTTTAATTATTATTAAATTATTTTTCATACATTAAGAGTACACTGCTCAGTAGCATTGATTGGTTCAATAATTATAATTTTTCATTTTTGTTAGTGTTGAGTTACTAAATTAGTATCCTACTCAAAACCCTGTCATTAAAGTGCTAATGTGTTATTCTATAAAAAGTTGAAATTATGCTTTTACTAATATTTTAAATCGTTGATAAACTGGTAAATGCTCGATTTTATAATTAATATCAAAATTAAAATCATAAATTCAAATTTTTTATAAATACTCTAAGAATTATTGATATGGAGTGAGAATAGATTATTGGGTTAATATTTACCTAAATTTCTTTGACTCATAGCGCTTAGATTATGCTATAAGTAGATAGAGTTACATCTCTGCTAATAGCTTAAATTTTTTGCACTGTGATAAACACCGGATCACACAACTCTTTTACCTATCACCATGATATTATAATCATCTTTAAAATTATAATATTTTGATTTTCAATTTCAATTAAATAAAATAAATGGAAAAAAGCAAATATATTTTAAGCTAAGTTATAGTTACTTTTAGGGGTGTGCAAACGGTCGGTTCGGTTTCGAATCGAACCGAACCGATAAAACCGAAAACCGAAAATCGAAGATTTTAAAAACCGAACCGATTGATAAGAGAAAACCGAATCGAATCGAATCGATAAATTTTGGTTCGGTTCAATTTTAAACCGATCAAATCGAAATTTATAAAATTTTATATTTTTAACATTAAATCTAAATAATAAAAACATAAAAACAAAAAAAATTGAAAATCAAAACTCAAAAATCTTTAGGTTCGGTTCGGTTTTCTTTGATTTCGGTTTGATTCGATTCGGTTCGATTCAATTTGATTCGATTTTTTTTATTTCCTATATATATTAATAATTTCGGTTCGGTTCGGTTTTTTTAATTTTTTTATGAAAATAACCGAACCGATTAATCGAAATTATCAAAATTATAAACCGAACCGAATCAATTAAATTTTAAAATCGAACCGATTAAACCAAATTAATCGGTTCGGTTCGATTTTTCAATTTAAACCGAAAACTGCACACCCTAGTTACTTTATATTGGTCTTTCATGCACCAATGTTTTTTAGGACAGCACATAGCATGCTAAAAGATTTGAACCCTAATTATTGGGCTTCTCTGTCTAGTGTTCTTAAATTCCATTAGTAGTTAGATATCACAAGCCATGAAGACTCGGCCCCATCAATCTCTGCCAACCATATGGGTCCATTGTAAATCTATGCAGAATGACTTCTTCTTTTTAGCAAATAAAAAAATTTATCTTTATATTTAATTAATATTGCTAAAAAATTTATTTTGATATTTAATTAATAACTTATATGAAAATAAATTAAATAAAAAAAATAAAAAAGAGTAGGAGATGCAGAGGACTAAGGAGGGTAACAAGTCGGATATTTTCAACTACTTAATTGAATTTTTTAAAATAAATTTAAATAATATATAATCAGATTTACATTAAATTTAAATTTATAAATGGGATACCATTTATGTAATTAATTAATTAATAATGTATTTTTTATAATAATATTTATAATATATTTTAAATAAATAAAATTTAAATATTTTATAAATTTATTAAAATTTTAAAATTTAAATTTTCTTTAAAATTATACACTTTATATAAAATATTAATTAAAATATAAAAAGTTAAATAGGTTCAGATATTATTTTAATATTAATAATGAGTTTGAGACGGTTTCATGTAATTTAAAATACATTTTAATCGATTTTGAGCTAAATTTAACTATTAAAAATAATAATTAAATTCGAGTTCAATAAAATATTTTTATCATCTTTTTAGAGAGAGAGAGGTTATTCAAGAAAGAACAAAATTATGATACAACTGGAATCATTATCAATCCAATGGAAAGATGCGGGTAGAAGGCATTAAGAAAAGAGTATGATTTGGTCTCCACATTACTAACAAGCCTAGAGTGCAAAAAGAGATGGTAATAATAACAGTAAGAACAAGTAAAAGTACAAGGAGACAAGGCAACATTAACATTCGAAAAATGTCATAAAATCTTTTGACCCCTTAAAAAATATTTTTGTCATATGACCAATGTTTCAAATTCCATTGCTTCCCTTGGTGTAGCCACTATGTCCATCCCACATATCTAAGGCCATTTTTTAGGGTTAATTCAAGCCTTAAACTCCCTTTTTAGTTTATGGATTGCTATTCACACTAAATCAATTAAAAATAAAAAATTATTTTTTTATAGTATGTGTCGATGCCATATTTTAGCCGATCCCCGAAATCAATAAACTTTGAAACCGATCCCCAGCACTGAGTCTCCCTTTGCCAGCCAATCACATTTCCGATCTCTCCTCAAAAGGAATCGAATCAATACTAAGTCCCCATATCGCTCAAAGCCTCACAGATCTCTCAAATCAATTGTCAAATCTCCTAGCCAGTCAATCACATTTCCAATCTCTTGTCTAGCGAAACCAAACCAATGTCAGGCCTTCATGCCACCAGTCTTATTGCCGATCTCTCTTTTAAAAGTTTGGGGATAATCGTCTAATAAAGTGAAGGTTCCAGTCCGGTTTAAGGATGATTCTGATCTTAAGTGTTCAAATCAAGCTTTCAATTTTAATCAAGTCCCATTTGGCGTTTGCCGATCTCTTGCTTACAATGTTTTCCGACCTCTTACACTTAGATTAATAATCACCTTTAGCTGTTGTTCTAATATGTTCAGACAATCAAGTGCTTATGCAACTTAGATACTTTCCGATCTCATCCAAGCATTGAACAAAAAAAAGGAATTTCATTTTATTTCAAATATATACAAGTCATTCGGCTGGAGGTGATCTCCAGCCTGTTCTACATTTTGTTCACCCCCTCTATCACCTTCGGCCTCCTCCTCGCTATCCTCTTCGTCCTGGGGAGCTAGGTCCACCATCCAGGAGAAGTCCTCCTCGGGATAACGCTTCCTGAGCTCGGCCAAGAGATCCCCATGACATAAGCACCAGCCTCCCTTGTCACTGCCTCTTCTTCTTTTGCTTTGAGCTCCTCAGTGAGGCTAGCGACTTCAGCAGCTCAGAGCACCCGAACCTCTTCAAGAATATGAGCCTGCTCGGCCAGCTTATCCTCGTAGAATTTCATCCACCCCTCAATTTCAGATATGTAGTTTTGAGTTAACGAAAGTTGAGATCGGAGGGAAGCAGCTTCCTGACCCACCTTCTCGACCTCCTGCCTCAAGCGGTGAGCCTTCTCCTGGACAATGTGTTGGTTCACCAAACTCTCCACGCTCAGGCTCATAGTTTAGGTCAGGATATCATCGAGGTTGTTCGGGGTTAGCCTATCCCGATCCTCCAGAAGGCTGATGGAGGACCCCAAGACCTTAGCAAAGCCCGGATTCTCTCGAACCGTACAGTTCTTCTCCAGCGAGTGGATCAGGATTTGAGCACTGCGGGAAAGGGTCCTCACAGGTGGTTGGGAAGGACCCCTTTCCGCGCTTGAAGCAACCGGAGGAGGTGGTGGCGGCTCTTCTTGACGAAGAGGGGACCGGACCACTTCTATGTCAGGGATCGGCGATCCCGAGGGTTGAGATGAGCCTCCTTGCATTTCCTCGGGATCATGCCTGGGCGTCTGAAGGGCCTCGGCCTGCTTCATCTCCAGCACTTTCTGGGAGACCTCTCTTTTTCGCTTTCGGCTCTCCTTGGAAGCCTCATCACTCGCCATACCTGCACAAAGAAAAGGTCAGTGAGATCGCTAAGGCCCAAAGATCAGAGATATAGAAAGTACCGAGGCCGAGGTCAGAGAGCTGAAGCCCGCATTCTTCGCCAGTAATCAACTCCATTGTCTAATGATGCAGTTCGGCCGTCACTGCATCTAAACAAGAGAACTTCTGTCGGGCCGCCTGATCTTTCAGTTCCATCACCATTAGGCCTTCTTCCCTATTCAGGGTGATGCGCTTCAGAATTAACGGGCCCTGATGCAGCCAGCTGCGTGGGAAACCCTCAAAGCCGTTCGGAATTTTGCTCCTCAGAATAAAGAAGCGATTCTTCCAATTCTTCAGGGAGGAGGGTAAATCAGTAAAATGCCCACAATGTGGCTTCGCCTGGAAGAACCAATACTCGTCGTCCTTTCGACGAGTTAGCCTATATAGTTCGGCGAACACCTTAGCTGTAGGACTGAGTCCTTTGGCTCGGCAAAGGCCTCTGAAGGCTACTAGGATCCGCCATGAGTTCGGGTGAACTTGGGCTATGCACACTTGGTGAAATTTTAGAACTTCCTTGAAGAAGTTATCGAGAGGGAACCGCAGCCCGACTTTTAATTGCTCTTCGTATACCATGATCATATCATTCTCTTCGAAGAAGTGATAGGCTCAAAGATCACCATGACACTTAATGAGTTCGTATGAATCGGGCTGAATGTTATACTCTTGGCTGAACGACTGCAGGTCGGTTTCTTAAAGGATTGATGGCAGCTCGTCCATGGGGAGGTTTTCTCTCCCTGAAGAATGTGTTTGCCTCGAGGGTGCTGCTTGACCACGGGCTGGAACGGAAGTCCTAGGAGATTTAGGTCTCCCGCTCGGTCCGACCACTTCTACCTCATCTGACGACCACGAGATCTGAACGAAAGGGGGGCTTGCCGCTCTCTGACCCTCGGCGCCACTCATTTTCAAAAAAGAAGAGAAAATTTAAACTAAAAAAGGATCAAAACCCTTACCGGAGTGTGATCGGTGTCGGATGAACTTGAAGAAAACGAGAGGATTTTGGAATCACTCGCGAGAGGCTGAAAATGACATAAGGAAGCAACTGGCTGACCCATCCCCTATTTATACCCGTCTGAGCATTTAATGCTCACGGTGTCCCAAGCGGCGCATCGGTTACCGGGATTCGCCAGCTTTTTCTGACACGTCTCACGAATATTTCGGAAATTCCATAATTGAACAAGGAGAGATCGGCTGGTTAAAAGACCGGCAGATTAAGGTGGTTGTTTGGAATTACAGATCGGTTAAGGGCTATTCAGTTAAGAATCGGATCGAATGAACACATCAGAGATCGGAAAATAACCAATGCGATAATAATAAAATGATAATTGACAAAATAAAATTTTATTTACAAAATGTCAAATTACATCATTTGGGCGATCTTCAGAGATCGAGTTACATTAAAGGTCAAATTACATCATTTGGGCGATCTCCAGAGATCGGGTTACATTAAAAGTCGGATTACATCATTTGGGCGATCTCTAGAGATCGGCAGTACATCCCATCTAATAAAGACCTATGTCAAAGCCTAGTCTCGTGGCTGAATCAAAAGATGTGTTAGACTAGCCATCGACATCGGACAGATATACAGCTCAGATGGGGGGATTATGACTCTCATGAGGATGAGAGAGGTCGTCATCAATGTTATAGCTCGGAACTGAGCCGCTGTCGGGACACCCAATGTGGTGAGAAGCCAAATGAACTTTGAAGGGCAGTCACCAAAGATCGGAGGGAAATTAGCAGTCTTCTCGCCCGAAATCAGTTCGCCGATCATATTGGTCGACCAACTCGAGGTTGACACGATCGTTATTCTCGATTTGGATCGGTGAATTAGTCCGGTTCTCTCACTGACATCAAATATGGTCATAATGATTTTCTGATCACCGAGGTCGAAAATTGTCAGTCGGTGAACAAGGTGAACAGCCGGGAAAAGATCAAAAGCAGCTATCATGGCTGGGATTGTTACCGGAGTAGTTAGAACAGGAAAAGTGAGAAAGAAGAGAAAATGAAATGCGGGAGGATTTTCTGACAAGGGTATATATATAGAGAGAAGGCCTGAGCATTTATGGCTAGCAGAAAACGAAGCGGACGCCTCGGAAATTGAAAGAATAAATGCCTTGACTAAACCAACCCGGACAAAGGAGAAAACTATGGAATGAGAGAGATCGGGAGAGCGGCCCAGCATGAGAGTTCGGAAAAAGAGCACATTGGAAAGATTGGAAGGGAGGGGAGATTGGAATGCAAAGAGAATAAGACAACTTCCCATGACTGTCGTCATGATCAGAGCCGAGGTAGTTAAAGAGTTGCAGACGAGATCAAATCTCCTCCGCACTCCTCATTTGCAGAATCGCCCACATTGCTGACAGGTGCCAGAGTATGTCATGATAGTCCTGTACATCTCAATCTCTACCGTTGATCTTACTTGTAAGGACAAGTCCGGAGCCCTTGGATCAAAGAAGAAGACGACAAGACCGGCGCCTTTTATTCCCAGCCCTCGGATCTCCCTTGACAAGGAAATTTTGGGCTGTCAGATTATAAGAGAGAAAGGACAAATATTCTGAAAAGGATCTCAGCCGTTCATTTTGATTCTCTTTGATTCTCAAACATCAAATCATGTCCTTTAAGATCTAAACCTTCCATCTCCTTCAAGGGGAATCCTGACCCTTCATTGGGAACCCACGTTCCCTATAAATATCTGCATGAAAACTGTTGATAAGGGGACGAAAAAAAAGGGTGGTGATTATAGTGGAAAGGTTCTAAAAATTGATTCAGTTCTGTTACTCTACTATTTTTAAGCTAGAAAGACTTTAGAAACCAGTTTTCTAAAGTATTTTCTTTGAAGAAGTGTTGGACAATGGAACTCTTGATTTCCAGTTCGTTCATTGCTTTGTGATACCCTTTCTTAAGTTTCAATTCTGTTTTCATCACCTTTATATCCACTTTTATTTTCTGAGCTCAATCTCATTCATTGTCATTCAGGCTCGATTACATGCTAGTTAGGCATTCGTCATTTTAAGGCAAGCATTAATCTTCAGACTATTAGCACGCAACTCTGCAACCTTCACGACTCCATAGTTAGTTCAATAGGTTCAACTTCCTGCAGGTGAGTGTCTGAACCATTGCCCTATCCGGTGTTCGTCTTTATTTTCTTTTTATTTATGCTCGTAATTTTCGTTAAAGTTTGTCTTGTGTCAGAAGGTCCCACGTAGGTGGTTATTCTCATGAGTTTATCTTTTGATACAACAGTTCATGTTATTTATTTATTCTTGGTCTTTATTTATCTCCCAGCGCGGGTGTTTGGGTTACGGGCAACGTATAGGTAGTTTGATAAAGTGTTGGTAGCAGTATCTTAACCTAAGAGTTTTTTTTTAAAATAAACGTTCGGATAATAAATCAGAGAATCATGAAGTCGAACCACTAGACTAGCTCCAGAGGATGACTGGGTAAGGTGGAGAGTCGGAGTAATATTGAATTTCAGACTAGCAAATAAAAGAGAGCGGATGTTGCTTGTTTAAGGGTATTGGTGGGCCGATCACATAAGAGATCGGCAAAAATTCAGTCTAGTATCCCCTATCTAGTCATGAGGTACCAATGAGTTAAAAGAAGCCTTATTCAGGTCCCTGGCATCTTTGAATGCCAGAACCCTTCGTCTTAGGCTCTTATGATGTGTAAATGTAATCAGATTTCAAGAGGTCGAAAAGTCCTTATCCGACTCCCATTCAAGTAAAAGAGATTGGAGGAGAGTTCTTATCCGATTCTCAATAAAAAATTTTAATAAATATTTAAAAGAGATCGGAGGAGAGTTCTTATCCGATTCTCAACCAAAAAACTTTAATAAATATTTAAAAGAGATCGGAGGAGATTTCTTATCCGATTCTCAACCAAAATTTTAATAAATATTTAAAAGAGATCGGAGGAGAGTTCTTATCCGATTCTCAATCCAAAAATTCTCATAAATATCTAAAAGAGATCGGAGGAGAGTTCTTATCCGATCTCCAATCGAAATTTTAATCTAAAAAGAGATCGGAGGAGAGTTCTTATCCGATTTTCAAATTGAATTTTAACAAATATGCAAAATAACCCCTTAAACAAAACTGATACGCAACAGCAACTCACTAAGGGTCGTCTCATTTATTTATGTATCTGGGTAACTCGAATTAGTGAAAAATCAAATATTGCCTTTTACCAAAAGGATTCACATCTCCGTTCGAACCTCCTAACTATCGATTTTAATTTATAAAGAGCTTAAAGTTAAATCTGCTCACCTTCATTGAGGGACGAGGTGGGGTGCCTAACACCTTCCCT
Organism: Hevea brasiliensis; assembly: GCF_030052815.1. Classification (NCBI taxonomy): domain Eukaryota; kingdom Viridiplantae; phylum Streptophyta; class Magnoliopsida; order Malpighiales; family Euphorbiaceae; genus Hevea; species Hevea brasiliensis. Next base: position 8,370,478 of record NC_079502.1, read on the forward strand.
ACCCGTTTACGGACCCCGAACCTAGAATCTCTGTTTTTGAAGTGGTTTCATTTTAATTTATTTTCACAAATGGTTTTCTTTAATTTCCCTCAAAATTAAAGTGGCAACTCCTCACTCTTTCCTACTTCGGTGAGTGTTCGTCCAGGCGACCACAAAATACCTTGCGACAGTATGACTCATTATTATTTAAGAAACGTATAAATTTATAATTAAATAGGTGTGTATATCTGGGTGTCGATAAAAATCACTTAATAGTTTAATATTAACTAATAGTCATAAGATAATTTTTCATACCACTAGCGTAGTAATTTGGTTGTTAACTTAGTAAGATGGCATTGTTTTATCCTGATTCGACTCTTCGCATCAGCATGATGATTAAATATTATTTCTTCTTAGAAGTGCAATGGGAAAAGGCGACGGGTTGTCTAATAGTTCGTTTCATTGAGTGTTTCCTCAAGTTCGGTGGCAGGTCCCTTCCTATGGGATTGAATTAAATCGAGGACATCAACCAGTGACCTTGGATTTCGAGCCTAAATGGACTATAACTGTCATACCCGGATAGCCCTAATTTTTTTTTTCAATTCAAAAAAAGACAATTTTTCATCATTGTTTGTAGACTTATGTGTATAACACCATTATTCTTCAATATTCAATTTATCACTTAAATTCTCTAATTTCAATTTAATTAGTCATTTTACTTGTATATTGTATAAATTATTTATTATTTTATTTTAATAATATAATTTAATATTAATTTTTTATTTTTATACTTTCAAAATTATACTAAAATTTTATTTATGATAATATTTTTATTTAGTTACGCAATTTAAATTTATATTAAAAATTTAAATAATTATATATATTAAAATTTTGTTCACGTCTCCTTGCTTTTGCTAATACTCCCTTTGCTGATCTCCACCCCACCACACCCCCGTTGGCTCTCTCCCTAATCTTTTGTTGGGTTCCTCCTAAATATGTCTATTAGCTTATTTAGTATTAAGTTTTGAAGACTAAAATTATTTTTTTGAATGTATTCAGTTTTGAAGACTAAAATTATTTTTTTAAATAAAAATATTATTTTAAATATTATTAAAAAAAATAATTAAAAAATTATTTTATTATTTTAATATTTTTATTACTAAAATTAATTAAATTTAATTTTTAATTATTTTTTAATATTATCTAACTAATGTATTTAAGAAAATAATTTTTTTAATATCAATTTTTGATAGCAATGCCAAAAGAATCTTACGTCTCTAATTGCAATGTGGTTGGTGAAGAGAGAGAGAGAGAGAGAGAGAGAGAGAGGAGTAAAACTAATTTTTTTGCGGACAATGACGTTACACATAAATCTGTGAAAATTGCACATTAAATAAGTGTCAGTGAAAATTGCACATTAAATAAGCGATAAAAACTTTAATTTTCATTCTTAAAAAAAAAAATTTTCATTGTTTTTAATTATAGTTTTAAAATATCAATGGGTTAATGTAGAAATATTATTTCAATTAATTATCATATTTATTAAATATTTTGAATTAATAATTAAAGTTAAAATATGAAAAATTAACTCCTAAATTCTCATTCAAACATTCATTATAGCCCTTACTTACAAGGTTGGCCATTGGGCTAGTTTCGGGACAAAATCAATGATTTTATGTCATGTTTGGTATGTAATCAAGGTTGTAATTTAATTGTTAATTACGTTGTTGTTTGGTTGTGAACAAAATTTAATGTAATGAAATGTTAAATATTTAATGTAATTAATTATATTTAAAATAATATAATGAGTATGAAAATAAATATAATTATGATTATTTATTTTAATTTTATTTTTATTTTTATCAATGCTGTTACTATCACCACTGCTCAATCGCCACTGCTATTATCATAACTACTCTAAATCTGTCTCCATTACCACCACCACCACCACCAAAACCATCACTACTATCACCATTATTATCCTGTTACTACCATCAATATTATTATCACTTAATCACCTTATTATTACTTAGTTATTGTTATTTTTACCATCATCTGATCATTGTCAACATTACTATCTTATCTTACCGCCACCATCATTACTATTTAATTATCACTGTCACCACCACTTAGCCATCGCTTTCATTTTACTATCAATTATTGCAATTATTATCAATATTATCAATAAATTAAATATTAAAATAAAAATTATCATTATATTGTACTATTTATATTTTTATTTTACAATCAAATAGAAGAATATAATGATAATTACATTATATATATCATAATTTTGATTGTAGTACATTACATTGTATTACATTACGTTGTACTTTTAGTACAACCTTAGTTTAGGGTTTAAGGGGACTAAAATCAAACTATTTTAAGGGGAGTAAAAATGAACTATAAAATCCCATTCGATTTAATTTTGATTTTGATTTCGAAATAATTGTGATTAGGTTTTAATTTTGATTACATTCGACTGTTAAAATTTTTTAAAATTTTATTTTTAAAAAAAATTTAATTTAAATTCGAAACTAAATTAAATTAAACTGATCAATTTTGATTCGATTTAAATTTAATTTTGATTTGTATTAATATGATTTTAATTCTAAACTGAATTGATCATGTTAGGAATAGCAATGGATCAATTTTTTATAGTTATCTGATATGACTGAATCCTAATATATTGAGTTTAGATAACACAATCAATTTTAAAACGGATTTAAGTTTGAAGATTTTGCATGTTAGGTATCATTATTTGAATTCGTTTATATAAGTATCAAATTAATTATAAAATATATATGTTTTCTATAAAATATTTATATTTTGTTTATATTTTATTTAAATAAAAGATAAATATTTTATAAAATTATTAAAATTTTAAAATATATAAAATTAAATTAACTGATCTGAGAGGAGTTGAAATAGTTGCGGATAAATTTAAGATAAATTTAAATTTTAAGAATATTATTTAAATTTAAGGATTTTTACCCGTACTTTATTCATTATGATGCCTAAACTTTGTTCTACCTAGATTAGGGTTAATCCTTGTTTCCATTGGATTAAATCAGAGGAAAGAAACACAAAAACAAAAATCTGAGAATCCCAGAGCAATCATTTCCCATGGCATTATTGGATTCCGTAGCAATCACTACACCTCACCTACTGCTTTTTAACTCTACTCTAAGTTCTGAAGAAAAATCCATCCCTTCTAATGATGACTAGCACAACCCTAAAGTGAAAAATCAGAATAAAAATCCCTACTAAATGAAGAATATTAAATTGTACACTAGCTTCAGCCCTTAAACATAATCATTGTTATCATTGCTGCCATTATGACCATAATCATTAACATCTACATCTTAAAACCTTTATCATGCACTATAAATATAAAATTACTAACACCACATTCTACCAACCGCATCACTTGTCTGACAGTATGGTCAAGAGAGGTTCTGTTACCGTGTCCATGTTTTCCAATTCCACATTGTTGGTGGGGTGGTGCCGTTCACGGCGGCGACTAAGGAGGCGGAGGGGCAGCACTATAAGGCTTGGGAATAAACGGCGAGGATTCTGCCTTGGGTCACGGCCGGTGGTTCAATGGGGAGTCATGGTGGCTCCTCTTAGGATGATAAAGAAAATTATCATGGATGTGGCACCTAATGCTCAATTCTTAGATGCTTGCTATTGGTCTTTACCATTTCTACGTCCTCATATATTTCCTCTTTGTTGATTTCTAACAAGAATTCCATCTTTTCTGGGTGAGTTTTAATTTTTTTTAACCGTTAATGCTAATCTTGGTATGCTTGAAATAATAATAATAAAAAATCACACTCCGTAACTATTTAGATCGATGAGATTAATAATATTATTCGTGAATGCATTGAGCAATATAATAGAGAAATAAAGATTATAAATATTGATATTTTTTATATTAGTATTGCTAAACCTTTAATAAACGATGATATTGTTTATATTTATGGTGTTGATCAGTGAATTAATAAAGGCAAACCAGTGCTTGTAAAATAAATGAAATCAATATCATATAATTCTGAAAGAGCTGCAAGCAAAATCTTATTTTTATTCAAGGTTTATTAACAAAATTTAAGTCATATTTTAAGTGGCAAGTTCAAAACAATGTATTTTATGATTATCAATTATATAATTGCAAGCAAGTTGAAGCCCATCTCAATTGCGCTAACCACTAAGGCATGTCCAATATGAATGGGCCTAAAATTAAGTACTCCATGCTCATCAGGTCTAAACTTTGGCAAGCCCTTACCATGTCGCCTTCTCCACTAAAAAATAACAATAAAATTACTGGTTTTTATGTTTTATATATCAAACGTTATTTCCCTAATAAAATGAAAGTTGTCCAATAAAATTAAATTAAATTAATTTGCTATTTTTTAAAGGATTCAAATTGAGTGAAAATAAGAGAAAATTGAGCGTTCTGATTTAATTTTAATTGAGATTTATAAATAAATTGAATATATTAAAATATTAATCTTTTAAAATTTTATATTAAATATAAAATATGTGTATGTGTATAGATTATATAATAATAAAGATTATATTAAAATTATTATAATTTTAATAATGATATATTCTTATCGTAAACTCATGTTATATTTTATTTATAAAAAAAAAATCTAATAAATTTATAAGATTTTTTATTAAAATTTTATAAATTAAATTTTAATTTTAACAGATTTTTTCAATCATAAAATCTCTAAAATATAAAAACCTGATTTTTTTTTTCAATTAAAAACCTCAAAATCCAAGCTAGTAAAAGGAGAGCGAGTCCTCGTTAATTGGGTAATCGGGTCGCAGTAATACAAGACACCTTAGAAAATCCAAAACAAACATAAGAAAAAGAAACCTCTCTCCAAACCTTATCGCAGCGAAAATGGCACTGATGCTCTCCTGCCAGACCGGACCTCTTTTCCTCTCTAACTCTAAACTCTCCGGACGTCTTCCTCTCAAAACCGCCGCCGCTCTCTCTTCTCCCATCCAAGAACCTGTAAAGCCTTTCTCTTTTTCCTCTAACGCTCACAAAACACTTCTAGCCTCCATATTCATCGCCAAACAACCAAGGTTTAGGGTTTCGGCTTCGGTACCCTCGCAGCACTCACAAATCCCCACTCTTTCCCCTCCTACTGATTCACAAGACCTAATCACTGGGTCAACACGGACTTTGACAACCATCGTGATCCTAGCGTTCTCCCTGTCGCGGCTATTTATAAATTCAATTCAGAAATTGGCTGTGTCAGTTGGAGGAATTTCGATTTTGCCTAATCTCAATGAATTGGCGGCAATTCAGGCTCTACAAAGCAACCTGGTTCACTCGGTGGGCCCGTTATTCTTCGCAGCCCTCAAGGACCGTCCCAGCGGATATTTGAACACTCCTTTGACGGTTGTGGCGGCTGGTTTGGCCAAATGGCTTGATATATACAGTGGGGTTTTGATGGTTAGGGTTTTGCTCAGTTGGTTTCCTAACATTCCCTGGGACCGCCAGCCATTATCGGCTATAAGGGACCTCTGTGATCCGTATTTGAACTTGTTTAGGAACATAATTCCTCCCATTTTCGATACTCTTGATGTGAGCCCGCTTCTGGCCTTTGCAGTATTGGGTATGCTCGGCTCCATTCTCCATAGCAGCGGTGGAGTGTATTGAAGAGGAAAGGTGGGTGATCAGGAGGCCTTTTATTCAGTAAGAAGTAATTTTTGAATTTTGTGTTAAATCTTTTCTGATACTTCTGGCTTAGCGGTTTTAATGATTGTAATACTGTAATAGATCAGTTTGGTTGAGATATATAAATTTTGGAAACCTTACTTGTCATGTTATTGCTCTCTGACAATTTTATAAGTTGTTTGCTGCATTTTTCATATCATATGTGTTTCTTCTCCCCACTTTGATGGATGGATATTATGGAAAGAAAATTGGATGCTTGGAGTATCGTCTTTGCTTCTCTTCTTGATGTTTTGCTAACTTGCTATCAAGTTCATATTTGGATTTCTGAGAATGACCAAGTGGAATTCATTTCGTTATAGTTATCTTTGCATGTTACTAGAATGTATTTTGTGCTTGTATGTTAAAACATGAGCTGAATTTCATTAGATTTTGAGTGCTCTGTTTCAAATCATAACTTTCACTCGTACTTGAATCCTCTCAAGAAAATGTAATTTAAACTGACATATTAAGTCCAAGCATTTCAAATTCCATTCTATCCAAAATGCAATCTAAGTGAATTCTTTTTTTTTTTTTTTGCCCCTTTGAAATTCTGTCTGCATTTTCTTGTAAATTACACAACTTCGAATAAACTATGGATTCGTTAAGAAATTATGTGTATTATTACCTGAATATTATTGTTTTTTAAGTGTGATAAACATGTTATCATATTGCCAATTGTAGTTAATCAAATGAAAAGTTTTACCTATGTCTTTGAAAGAAGTCATATATCCATTGGGGTGAATGGGATTATGGGAGACGGGATATGATCATTTGAAGGTTTTGAATTCACATTCTGCTTGGTTGGTATGCTTTTTGATGGTGAGAGAACATTATCTTGTTTGCATGACTGGTATAAGCCCTTACCTGAGAAATTTTTGTTTCGCGAGGGATTAACAGGATTGGTTGCTGTTCTCAGCATTGGAGAACCTCTAATTTCTAATGTGAACTTTAGTTTAAGTCAACTGGAAGTGTGTGTCCAATGAAGGGTTTTATCTGAATTTGACCATGAGGCAAGCCTTCAGAAGAGCAAATTCAAACGCTAATATAGATAATGGGATGTGATATTGCCCTGGCCTGATTAGCAACTGAATAGGAGGATAGTCCTTGGAAATTGCTGTCGGGACTTGCTATGTATTTGCATGCCAGTAACTGCTATTGACAAGTGAGACTTTAACTTAGGTCTTGACGTCACACACACACACACACACACACACACACACACACACACACACACATAAAACAGGAAGGTAATTCAAGAGAATGTTAGGTGACATTCTCTTTTATAGTATTATCATGTAATTAACACGTGGCTTATTAATACTATACTAAGTAGCAATTATTATAAGGAAACATACAATACATTAACATATATTAATTACATATATTTATATCTATATTATATATAGATAGATTTTAATTATTTTTATGTTGAAATCTTTATTCGTCTGGCATGTGACACTCTGTTTTATAGTATTGTCGTGTGGATAATATGTGACATTCTTTTTCATAGTATTGTCACATAGTATTGCCTATTGTATGAAAGTTATAAATTATTTGGTAGTTACCCTATCAATATTAGAATAAATAGCCATTATTATAAGATAATTTACAATATATTAACATATATTAATTATATATATTTATATTTAGATTTTAATTATTTCTATTATGAAATTTTTATTAAAAAGTTTGAGAGATAAAAATAATAAAAATAAAATTTAAAATAATTAATAAAAAAAATTTAAAACATTACATTATTTTTGTATGATGAAATTAAAAAAAATATATAAATTAAAATTATTAATAGTAATGTACAATACAAGCAATTTCCAAATTCACAAATAGGACAAAGATCTTAAGAGGGATTGACGTGTCTGGTTGGGGTTGCACCATTGCTGTTGGGATCATCTCAACTTCTAGAAATTAATGATCACTGAACAGTCATGCGGCAGTAGCTATCTATTCTAGGTTTGGCTGCATATATAGAATGCGCCAAATTACAATTTATAGCAGCTGCCTTGAAGGGGTGACCTGAACCTGCAGAAGAATTGCAACTCTCAACTGCCAATGGCTGCAATCGAAACATAATTTTATGAGATAGCAAAATGATAAAGATTTCTTAACAATTACAAAGAAGGTATGCAGGACGACCACATGCATATGAGAGAAATTACGCTGGCACAAATAAAACTGCTCAAAATGCGTGCCAAAAAACTTCCCTTGCAAACATATTCTAGGTCTCTGGTCTGGTGTCATAAGACCTTCAGGTAGAGAATTTAAACGCCAAAATTTATTTGTTTGTATGCATGCGCCCGAAGCAGATGCCCAAGAGAATGAAATTTTAGAGTGCATGTATACTATCTCTTTGCTAAAGTATGAAAGAGGTGTTGCCTGTTTACCGCTCTTAAGGTTGCCCTTCTACCTTGCGGGACTCTGCTGTAGTTTGTAATCTTTATGTGTGTTTTTCGTCCTCCTTTGTTTTGCACTTGGTTTGTCCTCTCAAAGAATTATAGAAACACTGGATTTTATATGTTCATCAAGCTTTTGGGTGAAGGATGGAATTTCCAACTTCTCTATGCTTCTATGTTCCTCTTTCACACTTTTTGGAAGAAGTGTATTGTCAGATTTGTCGTATGTACTTTCCTGTGGGTTTGATTCTTGTTGTATTTTAATTTCCTTGAGAAAAACTTGGAGATGGTGCTTTGGAATAAGCCATGCACACTGGTCCATCAAAAGATGCCTTGCCCATTGCAGGCGTCAATGGGTACCATATATTAAGATTAAAATTCTTTACATAATTCTTTTTTGGCACTTTGGATACAAGAAACACAAAAGGCAACTAAACCAGAAAAATGGACCACTCTTATATCAGGAAAGCTCTTACCAAATGTGAAGTTTTCAGAAGGTTCAAGCGCAACATAGAATTTGGAAGAGGAAGAACCATTTAGCCATGTGTCAGTTGCTCCCTTGTTGCCCAAAGTGACAGGCATCCTGTCTGCATTAACACTGGTATGAAAAATATCAGTGCGCACTATGCAGCTGCTGAACTTTAGTGGGTTGCCGGAAAAAAAAAACTTTAGTGAGTTCTTTGAGGAAAAAAAAAAAAGTAAAAGGCATATTTTGGTTTTTAAATTATTAATTTAAAGTCAAATAAATCTTTAAATTTTTTTTAGGTCTTGACAAATTTTTTAACTATTAAAATAGATCAAATAAATTTTATATAATTTAATTTTAATTTAATTAAGTCCAATTTTATAGGTGACTGTTAATTGATCGTCAAAAACCATAAAAAATAATATTATATTATTTTAAAATCTTTTATTCTTTTAAAATTAAAAAAAATAAAATTTAACAAAAGTGATTTTAATTTATTTGGGTTCGTCTTCTTTTTCTGAGTTCTCCTATTAGAGCAAAAACTTTCTCCCCTGATAGTGGATATCATTCTACCTTAAAAAAGCTAATTTGAATATGCATGTTAATTCAAACAAGCATCGACATAGATGCAACACTAGTTCTTGATGGAAGAAACATTGTGGTACCTCGCTATGAAAATGGGAACTTTATGGGTCCTACCATGTTGTTTGATGTCACAGTCAACATGGAATGGTACAAGGAGGAAATCTTTGGCCCTGTTCTTCTCTGTATGTAAGCTGATAGCATCGAAGAGGCCATAAATATTGTTAATGGAAAGATACAACAATGGCGCTTCTATATTTAATACAACAGGTATAACTGGAAGGAAATTTTAAACAAAGATTGAGGTTGGGCAGGTTGGCATACTGCCATTCTCTTCATTTAATTAGCTCCAAGCCATTCTTTGCTGGAGATGTCAACTTTGATGGTATACATACATCCTCTGAAAAGTTGCTATTTGATTTTCGATGGAGAAGGTGCTATTAAATGGATTAGGCATTGTTAATAATAATTTGTAAGGTTGACTATGAGTCATTTGCTGCAGGAAAAGCTGGAATTCAGTTTTACACCCAAGTTAAAACGGTGACTCTACAATGGAAAGATATACTAAGTGAAGAAATATATCAACTGCAGCATTGCCATGTTGTCTTCAAATAGAGTGGGTAGGCTAAGCACAATAGAATAGGCAAAAATTGCTGGATGATTCATCTTCTTTGTCACTTAGGACTACATGAAATCATACTCATTGTTCATATTAATTTCCTCTTTTAGCTCATTTCCTCACCCTTCTTTTCATGGGCCTGCACACGCACGTGCACATGCGCATGCACATGCTGTGTTGCTTCTTCTCATCTCTAGGTTGGATGGGGATCGAGATGGATTGGCTTCAATGGTGTGGGTATAAAATAAATGTCACTACCCAATCTATGGGCAAACCTGACTAAAAAAATGGCAAGTGACTTAATGGCACCTAACTATTCCTTAACCCAACTCTAAGGCCCATTTGGGCTCAATTTCAAGAATTCAACCGGACAGAGTCTGGCCATAAAATGGACCTTTCAACGGGAAGTTTTTGATTCACCCGACCTGTAAACACAATATATATCAATTGGGGAGCTCAGCTCACCCTCCACATACTCATAACAATATAAAATAAATGGGAGCTCAGCTCCCTCATCCAGCCCAACACACATGCATAAAATAATAAGTTTACAGGTTCAAATTGACAATTTATATTACAAACCCAATTCAAATAAATATTTTTAACACATGTGGAAATTCTAAAAATTAACAGGTTTATACAAACATTAATAAACGACCTGCGAGGGAGAAAAGCAAGTTAACCTCAAAATATCCTCTTGTAGTTTGAAAAAATATTGAATAGGAGTGAGCGTTCGACTCAGAGAGTAAAATATTAATTTTAACCATAATCTCTATAACTATCTAAAACTAATGCACCCTGTAGAGTGAAATGCAACATCAGCAATATTTTCACATCATAATAGCAAAAAGGTAATTTGGAGCACTCACACACCCAGTAATATCAATCATAATATATGGGAGCTGATCCCCTATACAGCTCTCTTAAATCCAACCTGTGCCAGCAAAGAACTCAAGCCGGATTTTCGCTTAATAAACCAAATCTGGGTCCCAGCGAAGAACTCAAGCCGTGACTACCCCTGAAGGACCGGGTCCCAGCGAAGTTCTCAAGCCGTGTCTACCCGTCCTGTCCATAGCCAACACCACATCACACGCACAACAACGCACGCACACTGCTCCAAATTACCACAACAATATATATGGCACTTTAACAGTTGTGAATGTAACATAAAACGTGCCTAGAGTTTAACTACATAGATATATACATATAAGTGATGCATGGCATGCTTGAACATATAATAATATCGAAATTACAATTAAAATTAATATTTTACTCACAGACTTGACAGTGGTCACTGTGGCAGCTGGGCGGAGGAAGAAGGCTGTCTCGGCTCACCTGACAATTTTATTATAATTATTTAATAAATTTGACTCAATAAAAATTAAGAAAAAGATGAAAGACGTCCTAAGTCGTGCCGAAAATCCGGCAGAGTCTTCTCTATACCTAGGACCTACCCAACCTGCAAAAGGACTCAAAACGCACTTCTATATTCACAAATCATACACTCACAACTCAATCACATCATACAGCCCCTCTTGGGCCCATCCATACAGTCCTCAATCACAATATGTAAATTTACAGTTTAGTTCTTATAATTGATCATTTTTGCAAAAACTGCCCAAATAAACTCTAAAAATTCTAAAACTTTGGCCCGCGGTCCTTAACAATATTACTAGGCTATTGCAAAAAGAATCATAATGTTTTGAGCTACCACGAATATTTTATGGATTTTTAATCCCATTTAAGTACTAGAAAATTACGAAAAAGTAAGGTTCGAGTTTACCTATGCCGATTCTGACTTCTGGGACTCGCTTGGGACATTTGAAAATGGTAGGGTAGCCAAAATCTCGATTCAATTCGGAGACTTTTTCGATAGCCGGAAATTCACGGACTCGGACAACTGTTGAATTTCCGCGAATTGAAGATACCTACACGAAGCCCACAACACGGGGGTTAGTATAAAATTTTTACGAAATTTTCTAAGCTCATTTAATGCTCGGAAAAATACTACGAAGTTCCGTGGGACCCACCGAAAAATGGTGTCGGAAAATTTCGAAATTTATATTGCCGCGAAGCTCTCGACGAGTGGAGTGCTCTGGTACTCTCGGTTTTCTCGTGGGGTTCACGGTTTGCGAGAAATCTAGCTCAAAAATCAAAATGGGTTGAAACTTCCCGGACAAAAATTGGATAAACCGCTCAATAGATTTTGGTGTCTGTGTAGATGGTGTTTGACACAAGAACCGGCCCAAATGGTGGCCGGATCAGCCGAATTTCGGTAGGGAAGACGAAGCAGCGCGCTGTGCGTCGCATCACTTGGCGCGACGTTTCCCGGCGTTCCAGGCGGCGGCCGGCGAGCTGGGGTGGCTGGGGAGGCGCGCCAGTGAGGTGGGGAGGCGGCAGCGCGGCGAGAAGAGGAGAGAGGAGAGAGAAAATAGGAGAGAGAGAGAAAGAGAGAGAAGGGTCGGGACGAGCGCGGGGAGGAAGAAAAAGGAAGAAGGAGCCGGTCCGATTCGATCTGTCCGATTCGGTCCGGTCCGATTAGGCCGGTTCGATTCAGGATACAAAATTTTAAAATTTTCACTCTGCCTTGGGACAGAAAACGAGGTCCAAAAATTCCGAAAAAATTCTAGAAAACTTATAAAAATTCGTAGACTCCAAATATATTTTTAGTTTTGCCACGTGGTCTTTAAATTAATTTTTAAAAATCATCAAAGTTTTTATTTTTGAAAAATTGAACCCGATTTCTAAAATTCGAAAAATTTCGAATAATTTTCTAAAATTCAAATAAAATAAAATATCAATATTTACTCAAAAATAATAAATTTAAAAATTAGGGGTATTACAATAAATAAAATGGAAACCTGATAAAAAAAAATGGCAAGTGACTTAATGGCACTCCTCATTCGTCCAATATCAACATTATGGGAATTTTAACATTCTAATATCTTAACCCTCTTCAACAGGTATATATGATCTCTATATTAACGTCCTCTAACAGAAATTGAAAGTAATGGATTGGTATATCCAGAAAAAATAGTGAAAATCATTAGCTTTGAAAGTAAATGTGCTATTTTAAATAGTTGAGAGCTTTCTTTGAACCAAAAAATTGAAAGACTTATTTAACTTAATGATAATAATGAATATACGCATTGCTCCTATATTTTTTTTTAATTGTAAAATTATTATTCAGTTCTTGATTTTAATGAAATTAAAATAAATTTTTTTTTTTACTTATGTCTAAATCAGCACTTTTGTTCTTTTGTTTTAAAAAATCAATGATTTAGTCACTGAATTTTGATTTCATCAAAAGGTCTTTTCATCCGCATATTCTATCAATGCAATGGTAAAAAAAATTGAGAAATATTTTAAATTCCTAAAATACTCTCATCATCCTCCTCTTTATCACCGTTACGACAGTAATCATCATCAAATCTCCATTGCGCAATTCGTCACCACCACTGTCATCTTCCAATTTTCCTCCTCCTTCCCTTCATTCTTCAAGTCCATATTCCCTTGCGAATTTTTAATCTAATCACCAGGTAATTTCAAACCCTTTATAGTAAAAACTAATGGACCAAGCCATGGGTATGTTTTGCTAATCAAATACCTACCGAGGAGGCCTCTCACCATTGCTCATAGTGGATAATTCACACATGAAAAATGGAGAATTTTATAGTATCAATGATTTTTAAACCCCCAATACTGGTTAGGAATGACAACAGAGCAAGTCGGGGACGGAGATCGCTCCCCTGTCCCCGCCCCACGAGAGTTTGAGGTTGGGGCAAGAATTTTTCCTGCTAGGGAGCGGGACGGGTTTCTGTGCGGGGAGTTTTCTTTTTTATTTTTTCATTTCTTTTCATTTTATTTTATTAGTATATAATATAAATTTATTTATTAAAAATAAAATATAATTAGAAATACAAGTTTTAGATATTATTTTAAAAATATATTTATATTTTTTGCTAAAGTTATGATATTTAAATATATAAATATATAAAAAAATTATTTTTTTAATAAAATATAACAATATATTACTGTGCAGAGCAGATTATAGGGATTCAGGGCGGGGAGAAGGTCTTTCGTCCCTTCCCCACACAAATAGGGATTAGGATAAGGTCAAGGAAAGTCGATTGAGTTTGGGTCAAGGCAAGTCGGATCGAGTTTAGGAACTTTTGCCATCCTTTAAAATTCTCATTGAAAAACATCATATCTTCAATTCCTTCCTCCATAAAGCCCCTTCAAGAATCACTATTCTCTTTGCATAATTCGCATACCCATTATCACATAACTTGTTCATTATAATGTATGAGACTCCTTATATTGCTTAAACCTATCAGCTGTGACCAGCCATTGACAAAACCCTAAAGCTATTTGGCCATTATCAGGTGAGAGGTTGAGCATCTGTAGGACTAATGATGAGGGTTATGGAGTTGGTGATATGAGAAAAATTGAGATTGAGTCTTCGCAAAAGTGATAAGGACTTAGTGTCAGGTCTTTTGACAAGCTCTGTAACTAGGCTATGGGATATGGGTCATTGCTTATGGTCTATGAGTAGAAGGGTATAGAAAGAGGAAGTGGTAGGAATGTAAATTTGGTGAAATGGGTAGGGAGAGGTTGAGGTGTACTACCTTGGTGTGAGGAAGGTACTGAGGGACTAGTTTCAATGGGAGGAAGGTGAATATCTCATTGGAAAACACAGAGAAGGGAAAAGAGATTGGAGGGGGGGAGAAAAAATAGTGATACAATTTTTTTACTAATATGAAAAAAAAAAATTTAAGAGTATCTTGGGCATTTATGGGCAATTAACAGAAATTTAATAGAAAATTAGACTAAAGGATATTCAATTTGACAAAATCAAAATGAAGGAACTAAATCATTGACTTTTAAAAATAAAAGGATAAATATGTTAGTTTTGACATACGTCAGGAGCTTAAAAATAATTTACCTATGAAATTAATACTTGATCCTACTATTTTGAAAAATACATTAATAAATTTCTATACTTTTGTTTCATATACTTTTTAGTTCTGTCATCTAATTTTTTTTTTTTTGAAATAAAAGGAGAGATTATTCATTGATTTTCTAACAAATTGCAGGTTATAATTGGAGATTTCTTGCATTAAATGCTTACAATCCTCAACAATAACATCCTCGTATGAACGGTGGCATTAAATAAGACCTTGATACTAGAGCTCTGATACCACTAAATATAAGGCTCCAACATATATTGCCTATATCTTTCCTTTCCATTTCCGATGTGGGATACGAATCCACTCTAGTGCATAGCTGATTAAACAAGTATGTCCCAACTTCATACCTGGGTCGTGACATCCATTGCATAAACGGTAAACATCAACAACATCGACCCGTTTTTTCTCTCAAATTAGAAAGCGTGGGAAGAGTATTAGTACCAGCCCGCTATAGAAAAATTTTCATCTTTGAAGGAACTTTTGAATTCCAAACTTTACTCCATAAATGCCCAACAGAAGGATCTGCTTGATGAGATAACAGATTCAATAGACGATACCCACTCTTCACAGAATAAATGCCATCCTTCTCCTTATCCCAAAAAATTACATCCTCTCTAGGACGACCAGTAAGCGGAATCTGAAGAACAAGAAAAGCATCACGCTCATTAAAAATATCTCTGGCCGTATCTACTTCCCACGTCAAAGACAGCCACTCAAACATCTTCCATACTTGGCAAACAAGGATTCTCTTGATTAGGAATCCATGCATCACCCCATACTCTAATCTTCTTTCCATCTCCCGCCTTCCATTTACAAACCCACTTAATTAGTTCTTGCGTAGCCATAATAATTCGCCAGCAGAAACAAGCATTATTTCCTAAAGATGCATCGAGAAAAGTGCCACTGGGGAAATAGCGAGCAAAATAAACCTGCGTGACAAGAGAATCCGGCCTACTCAAGAGGCGGTAGGCCTACTTACCAAGAAGCGCAATGTTAAAATATGAAATTTTCCGAAAACTCATGGCACCAACTTATTTACTCGTACACATCCTATCCTAAGCCATCCAACAAATACTCGATCTCTGATCATCTCCACTTCCCCACCAAAGCGAATTCATCATCCTTTCAATGGAAGTACAGATATCTTTAAGGAGCTTTAAAACACTCATAACATATGTCGGGATTGATTGCACTACTGATTTCAATAGAACTTCTTTACCAGCCTCGAAAGCAGCTTGCTCTTCCACTCTTGAAGCCATTTCCAAACCCTTTCCTCAACAAAATCAAATACTTCTATT
Source organism: Hevea brasiliensis (assembly GCF_030052815.1). Classification (NCBI taxonomy): domain Eukaryota; kingdom Viridiplantae; phylum Streptophyta; class Magnoliopsida; order Malpighiales; family Euphorbiaceae; genus Hevea; species Hevea brasiliensis. Next base: position 8,386,537 of record NC_079502.1, read on the forward strand.
TCCTTCAACATAGGAAGGGAGTCCGAGATAAGAACCAACATCATCCGTTGTCTAATTTAAATTAAGTTTTTTTTTTTTTTTTTAGTAATATATTCAAAGGAGAAATTAGTGGCGTGAAAATTAAATAATTTAATAATTTTAAAATAGTAAAATTATATTATTGTATTTTTTAAATGATAAATATTAAATAAAATTTAAATTAACATTTAAAATGTTTTTAGGGACCAAATAATGAATGAAAATAAAATATAAAAACTAGTGTAAATAGAATAAACATATAAAAATTAACTAACATTTTTTAATATATAGATAAAATATATAATTTTATTAAAATAGAGATTAAATATATTTTTTTCATTTATGTAAATTTTTTTAGAAATAAAAAAAATCATTTTCTCAATTGAAACTTCGAATTTGTGTACCACACCGCAAAAACCCATGGAGGTGGGGTTTATATCCACGGACTCCAAAGCGGCCTAGCAAGTGGCCACTGCAACTTCTTTCCGACGGTTCCCATGTTTTCCCCTGTAAAACAATTCAAGAGCTTAAGCCCTCGCCTGCAGTTCGCGGCCTACCAGCTTAGGTACGCCAGAACCGATGCCGGTCCAAATAGACGCCGCTCCAAGTCGCCAGCCTTTACAGCGAAAAAGACCGACCAGAAGTCTGAGTGGTGGATAGTGGACGGCGAGATGCACGAGATCGGAGATCACGTGCCTCCACGCGAGCGCTTTGTTATTCCCAGAGACAACGTCCCCAACAGGCGCCGTAAGCAGCTCAGAGAGCAGTTTATGCGCCGTACTCGCCTCGTTCTCAAGGAATCGGTAAGTCTTCAATTTTTCATCTCTTTATTTTCTCTCGTTTTTTAGCGTTTGAATTTTTCCCTTTTGGTTTATTAGATTAGAAATTTTGTAATTGCTTCATTTGATTGAGGATTTTTTTTTTTTGGTTTTTTTTTTAACACAAATGCTATTCCAATTGCTTCCATCTCTGAGATCATTATGATTTTGATTCTGTGAGATGAAAAATAATACTATTAAGAGAAATGGTAGTTATTTATTATAAGAATTTTGCTGGGTATAATTCAAAATAAAAGGAACTTGCTTTTGCTAATAGACAACGATGAATGATTGAAAACTGTATCAAGTATGAATTTACACCCAGAGCTTGTATGGAAATCTGTGTAGCGCTGGCACTAGACATTGTGGTGGCACCTATTGATTCATTTTTAAGATATGCAAAAGGAGATTGAAGCGTCATTGCCTAGAATGAGTTGAAACACTATTGATCACTTGCTTTGTTCCTGTTCATTTCTTATAATTTGGGGCAAGAATAGGTATTCTAGCAGGAATACTGATTTAAGAATGTATATTGCATGTGCATCCGCCGGGTGAGTATGAGTTTTTAATGGAAGATGAACTTGTTTTGTGTCCTAATGTATTTATTTTGCTTGAAGGAGCATGAGCCTTGGTGCAAACGATATATGGAACTATATGAGGAACTCCGAGAAAATTGGGAAAGGCTGTACTGGGATGAGGGCTACTCTAAAAAAATTGCCCAAGATCATGCCAACTACGAATCTGCTGAGGATGATGATAAAGATTTTAATCCATATAGGTTTGTTGAAGCAAGTTTCTACCCTCTTGCTATTACAATACCTCAATAGCTTTCCGGATAATGTGTCATATATATAAATGTATTTGGGGGTGGAGTAAACTAGAAGATTATTTGTGCAGTATATTCTAGATCTTATTGTCAATTCTTAAAATAAATAAATAAAAAGATACCTCCTTATATACAAAAAAGTCAAAAACTACTTGCTGCCACAAAAAACCATGGTTTTGGCTTTTAAACAGTTAGAGATTTAATTATAACATTTTTCTGACCATTTATAACAGGAAGCCAAGTGAGAATGATATGGAAGTTAAATAGCCACTATGTAACAAGAAAAATGTTATTTTTAATTTTATCTGATACTCTTTTTCTTTTGGGGCAGGGGAAGGGGGGATCCAATAACAACCTGTTAAAAATTTTTTATAATAGTATATCATATTATATATTCATTGTTATTATTGTTATGGTTTTATTTTGGGGGGTGGGAGAAGAGGATTGGGACATGTGCCTGACGAGTGATGTATAATTAAAACTTTAGTGGTTTATAACAAGGTCACATGTTTTTATTAGAGATGCCTAATCATTCAATATTTTGTTTGTGTTGCAGGAGCAAGCGATTTGAGGAAATGAAGGTATGAACTCCGATGATAAATTTTCTGATTTGAATTAAACTTGGTTAAGCTGAAGTAAATACATTTATCTAATATTAATTTGTTCTAGGAGATATAGCTGACTCCAAATTGAGGTTGAATGACATATATATATATATATATATATATATATATATATATATATATATATATATATATATTAAGCTGATGGACTTACAAATGATTGGTTTTGAGGTATCTATGATTGTATCAATTTAGTTCAGTTGTTCACTGTTTGTATTAAATTAATCCAATGTAATATTATGGAAACAGTGAACCTCTAGAAGTTTGCCAGAATTATTGCAATACCAGAAAGCGTGCTTATGAATGGATTTGTATTTTTGTAAATATTGAAATAGTGTGTAATCCTGGAGACCATACCTTTGTGATGTTATTTACATGTCTAAACTTATACACTATAAGATATTTGAAAGTTTTTGATGCTTTTAGCATGGTTTTGTTTGATTTTTCCATGTAGCTGATTGGATTTTGAATGCAGGATCAAGGTTTTGGGAGAAATAAGCAAGGTGATACATGGGAAAAGGTCAATCAAATTCGGGACAAATTTGAATATGATAGAGAGAAAAGAATGGCAGAGAAAGGTGAGTTCAATGTGCATAGGTTTCTATATTATGGTTTCTTATTTCTTAATTTAGATCCTTGGGCTAAATTGATGAAAGAATCAGGCTTATAAGGCTGTATAAATAACTGAAACACTTAGTGACAGTTTGAAATTGATGTCTCAATGAATTTGTTGGTCAGTTAGGCAGTCCAAGGTTGCATCTGTGAGCTTAGTATAATAGTGTTAAAAATCACAGAGCCTGGTTTATGTGTGCATGTGTAATGTCTACTTGAGGATCACCTGTATCAATTCACCTGACAACTTTTTGTGTTTTTTGAAGTATGTGGAAGGATACAGCTTATGCTTTTAATTTATAATGTATTCTGAGTGGGGGGCAGTGTTACTAAGGCCAGAGGCGATAGGGTAAACTATGGCCTTAAGCAAGAAGTGAGGTGAATGCCTTTTTGAAGTGAGGCGCCATAGCGTGTGTGTGTGTGTGTGTATACACACACTTAAAAAAGTGTATTGAAAAGAAAAAAAAAATTATTTGCACTATATGTAATATAAGAGATTGAAAGCAAAAAATAATAAGGTTATAGAAAGGAAATGAAATTAAAAAAAGATTAATTAAATCCACTTTATAGGGTTTAGGGAGAAATAGGAGAGAAGAGGAGAGAAAAAATAAGCCCTAAAAAATAAAAGAAAATAAAAATAAACGTTACTTTGAAAGAGGTGTGCCTCACCTCGGCGAGAGCCCTTCACGCCTTTAGGCTTCTTTAATGACACTTTTAGGGGAATTTTTCTGTGTGGAGCACAATTATTCACTTTTGCAATCCATTGTGTAGTAATTTTTTCTACATACACTGACTTACATTTCACTTGGTACAATCACTTTTCCGAAGTGTGCTTGTGGAGTTGTTTGGTATTGATTAATGTGCTGAATGATTTTTTTTTCTTTAATAGGTTTCAAGATTTTATTAATAAAATCTTATAAAAGCTGAGGTAATCCTGAGTGTATAAATAGTTTATTTATTCAGGGGGAACCAAAAACCCTAGTTAAAAGAAAGAAGATCCTTGATACTATCTGGTTTATAAGAACTGAATTCTTTTATTGAGCTGAGGGGACCAGTGTCATGACATAAACTGTGTCGAGTACAAAGTGCTGGGTTGAGTGGGAGAAGCTAATTCCATTCAACCATGTCAAGGACTCTTTCTTTTTCTTCTGCACTTGGTTGCATAGTTTTCTTAAGTTCTTGTTATGTATTTGTTGTTGTCCATTCATGAAACAACTAGGCCTGGCGGATTCTGCATGATTTTATTTTTTTCAAATCTTATATGACTGCGGTTCCCATATATTTATGTTTTCAATTGCAGCATTTGCTCCAATGAATAGGGGAATACCTTCTGAGTTACCTAATCCAAATTTCCGGAACCAGCCTTTTGACACCCAAAGATATTTCGCTGATGAGAGGGACTGAATGATTATGCAAAGGGGTATTGCCCTTGAACTTTAATGCCAAAGTCACAATGGAGATATGCTGGAGGAGCAAGTCTTTTGGCTCTTGAAAATTGTGGCTATCCACTGATTGATGGTTGTTTCACGAAACCAGAGCAAAAGGTTATCTGATAATGCAAGGATTATGCAACATTTTTAACCTAGTCAAATGAAATTGCTCTAAGATATTTTTTTCCTTGGTGCTTAAAAGGCTTGTAAGATATAATTTCTTATAATCATTACTTGTGATAAAGTGAAAGCATGAAGCATAGTTTGGTCCCTCCTTTAAGTTGTAAGACACTAATACAGAAAATGTTTATCCTCTAGTTTGATATTTTCATTTGACAGGACCTTTGGATTACCCCCATTACATTCAAGAGAAAAACTATTTCTTAATAAAAAATATTGCTAATTGGATATAGAAAAATCAATCATATCCCATCCATTCTTTACCCGATCCAGAGCTCTAGGTTCTGCCAGCAACATGAGCATTTAGCGGCAAGAGTTTGGCATTACTATTAAAAAAAATTATTTTTTAAATATATTAATTAAAGAATATAAAAAAATATAAAATTAAATCTAATAAATTTTAAATATAAAAATATAAAAATAATTTTTTTAAATTATTTTTTTTATAATATTTAAAATAATATTTATATTTAAAAAAATATTTTTAACCCTTTAATATAATATTAAACAGACACTATGGCGAAAGAAGGTATGCATCTCCAAGGGTGCAATTCCATTTACCAGATGTCAGAAAAAAACCAATTGATCACATGTGCAGAGAACAGTAATTGAAGATTCTACCTACACATTTAGGTAAAACTGGTCCATAGAATTTTGATCCGCCAGATGATATTGATACAAACTGAAATCCAGCAACCGTATCCATCACGAGAACCGATTGTAAATAATAATAATAATAAAAAATAAATTATAAGAAATAAATTATAATTTATTAAAAAAAAATTTAAATTGTCCATATAACTTATCAAGTTCCAATAAGTTTATTTAAATTTTTTTTTCAAATTAACCTGAATTTTTCCTGTATGTTCAAATTAACATCTTGTAATAAAATATTAATTTTTTAGAAATATTTTTTAATTTTTAAATAAATTATTATATTTTTTAATTTTAAAAATTTATTAAAAAATAAAAAAATTCAACAACATTAAGAACATCAAAGCCACAGAAGCTCAATAACGCCAAAAATCTTAACTCTAATCCATCAATTCTGTGTATGAAACTAAAGAACGCTAAAACAAATAAAAGATATTAAGAACCCTAACCCAACCATTGCCAACAATTCAAATAAATAAAATCCTATCTTTTACTCTTCTGTAAGCTCACTCCAAGTGATAACCTTTCTCTTCCTCTGTGCACTGCACAACTCCAATCTCACTTTTCCATTTCTACTTTCCCTTTCAAATCGAATCTCCGTTTCCTCAACCTCCTCTACATATGCCACTCCTCTCTGAAACCTACGCTTGCATTCCCACCACTGAGGAATCCTAATCTCCGGCAACCCTAAATCTAATTCCATCCTCTTTACCAACAACCAATCAATCCTCATCCTCAACCCTCAATGACCCTCATCAAACGCCCTATGGAGCAGTTGCATGCAAATTAAGATCCAAGCAAAGGGTAAAAAAGGAAAAAAGGGGAAAGTAGAAATGCACAAAATTCGAAATGTGTTGAGTCATGGCTCAGGGGGTAAAAGATGTGAATAAAGTAAAACTGTAAAAAGAAACGAGCACGTAGAGGATTACGGATTCCACCACCTTCAAAAACTAGCCTGATTTTCAATCAGGCCGGCGCCAAAAATACTCTTGTTAACCCAACCACCGTGCACAATCGTCGTCTTCCAACTAATTGATCGACGAGAGACAATCGAAATGAGTGGAGCTCGATTGTGCTCCTTACTGGCTGAATTGGGATACGAAGGTGCAGAGACATTGGACCCTGACAGCTTCGAGTGGCCCTTCCAATACGACGACGCACGCCCCATCCTCGACTGGATCTGCTCCAGCCTTCGCCCCTCCAACGTCCTCACTCTCTCCGAGCTCTCCCAGTTATTAACCTACTCCCTCTCTTCCTCTCTTTCTAATTTATTATTATTTTTTAAAATTTCGTTTATATGCTCTGGAAGATCTGCACGGAGGAACCAATATCTGCATTTTCCTTCAATTTGATAGCTGAAGCCTGTAATTTCTTCGCTTGTGACTTGTGTTGTCCAGGTATGAGCAGTTTCTGCAAGAAGGGAGGCTACTGGAGGTAAAATTCTCGTGCTTCTTCTTTTATAACATTCTTCTGTCTCTTTTCTTGACTTAATTTTTGACTAGGAAAGTGTAATTTATATAAATTCTCTTCATATTTGTAATGGCATAGAGAGCAGTGATGGTAGGTCATTACAAGTATTCACAAAGAGCAAATCTCATGATACCATTGACTCTCCTTTTACTGTATCACTCGCAAAGAGGGCAATGTTTTATGTACTCTTTCCTCTTGTTGATCATGAGCTCCAATTTTGAAGGGTTTTCTAAGCCAAATACATTTTTTAAATAAGTCGAATATATCATGACTAACAGGGGGAAGATTTAGACTTTGCTTATGATAGCATTTCAGCCTTTTCTTCCGGCAGAGACAATCAGGAAGCAGTTTTTGGAGCTGAAGAAAGTTTAAAAGATATACGGTAATTTTCATTTTTGTCCCTCGTGTTTCTCTCAGAGCTTATTGCTATTAAATTGTACTTTCCCATGCTCAGTTAGATGATATGGGAAGTTGTTTTGAGTTTTGACATAGTAATCTGTTAGTGATTTTGTATCTTAATTTATGGTCTTGGTTCTATTATCTTCATGCAATTCTTGTAGCAATTGAGGAAGGGGCATGAGAGAGAGTGGTTGGTGTTGTGCATGCCTTTTGAATTTCGATTCATGTTTCATGACATATTTCACAGCTTACAAAACACATTATTGATGAATTATAAAACTTGAATGGATGTCAATAGGGTGAAATATGAGATAATATCTTCAGGATTTGGCTTTGATTGGAATTCTTTGCAATTAGATGCATTTTGCATGCTTCTCTTTGTTTTCAGCTGAGGAAGCAATTTGTTTAGTCAGCATATAGCATGGCTCTCGCATTTGACATAAGGAAATTTTAAATTAGGAGGTGAAGATACTGATTCTGAGATTTTGTGTGGGCAGGTTTATAGCTTCTATGCATGTTCTGTTTTGAACTCTTACTTTGTATCAGTTTTAGTTTCTGTGAAAAAAATATTTAGATGTTGGACACAATGAAATAATGTTAAGCATGATAAATTTTTTTGCGTTATGCACTTTGTTTATGCTTAAGTTGGAGTCAGAGTTTTCAAAGTAAGAGAACTGAAGCATTGAACAGTTGTGAATGTACCATTTGATGTCATGCTTAAGGTTCAATAAATAGTTTTAACATTCAAGCTTGATCTTGCATTTTAGCATTTTGCTTCCAGTACTGATGGATTTCTATTCACCTTTAGGGATGCAACTCTGGCATATAAAGGTGAAGCTTTAGAATTGCAGAGACAGCTTAGGCACCTGCAGTCGCAATTTGATATGCTCACTGGCCAGGCGTCGGCTTTGATTCAAGGGAGACGGGCTCGAGTTGCTGCAACATCTACTGTCAATGGATACCTTACATCAATAGATGATAGTCTTTCAGCACGAAATTTACGGGTATGGAACTAAAAGATATGCTAAATTTATAGCTGTTTAGTTATAATACTCTCTCTCTCTGAGTTGCGTGTTTCTGTATTTAGTGCATCTATGCACAAATTTTTCATCAGAGGAGACTGCTTGTAGCAAGTTGCTGCTTATATATTTTTATCATTTTATTTTTTGCATTCTCATATAGATGAATGAAGTTCTTGGAAGGATCGCATCTACGGCACAAGAGTTGGCTCACTATCACTCTGGGGATGGTATTATTTTCCTTTTTATTTTTACACTTCTCATATTCACCATTTGACATTTATCAATGGTTTTGCTGTTTTTTCTTTTGTTTAAAGTATATTATGTCAGAGATGTGAACTTCACTACCCAAATTTTTCATTTTGAAACATAATAAGTTTTGTTTAGTCCTATCAGTAAATAGGATAAACATGGTCAACTTAAAGTTGAAGTCTTTTTTGTCAGATATGAGGATTGGTGTTTAGTTTAGTCTGTTCAGCATAATTTACCTGGTAGATGTGGGGCTTGTTGTTAGTCTGATCATGGTGACATTTGGCCCATGTTGTCACTCTTATCTTCTCTCTCTCTCTCTCTCTCTCTCTCTCTCTCTCAAAGTAAAAAAAAAAAAAAAAAAAAAAACTGAAACACAACATTTGTACAGTAACAAAAAAAAAAAAAAAAAAAAAAAATGCAGACATACGCATGAAAGAAAAATGTTGTTTGATTTTTCCTTTGGTGACGCTACCATTATATTTTCTACATTTCTTGCAGAGGATGGCATTTACTTAGCTTACTCTGATTTTCATCCGTACTTGCTTGGAGATTCATCTTGTATAAAGGAAATAAACCAGTGGTTTTCTAAGCAACTGGACACGGTATGTAGATGCAGAGAACTTTCATTCTCTGAGAACTTTGAAGCCATTTTTGTCTCCATATTCTGGTAGAAACTGAAGTTCCCTAAATTTGGATGAGAAAGATATCTGTGCCAGAGGGGTGGTGTAGATAAAGCTTCTATTGAGTGCTTCTCATTTCTAAATGATTTCAAATGGAAGCATATTTTTAATTATAGTAATGTTATTTCTGTAGTCTCTCTCAATGCAGATATCATATTTTTTTAAAAGATAAGAGGAACAAAACTGTGTATTTTTGCATTACTGTATATTAATGAATGTCAGTCTTATTTATCTCTCATCTTCTTTGCTCAATAATTGAAATTGAAATGTGCTCATTCTTCTAAATTGGCTTATTGCAACATTCTTCACTTGGACATAACCATACTAACTCAAACACCATTGATAGGTACAGAAGATTAATTATAAGGACGTGACAATTTTATGGTGGTTGTCACCTTTTGCAACTCTCCTTTATTTGGGTTTGGGACTGGCTATGCTTGATTTAGTTGGGGTTCAAATCTTTAATTGGTGGAGTTGTGTTGTGTACTTAGCTCAATATATTCTGTACATGTTTTGTACTTTCATCATTAAGCATCATGTTCCATACCCTGATAATTCTGACTGAGAATCATAAGTTTTTTCAACTGAGACAGAAGGATATGTCTTGGATATTATTGCAATGATAGTGCTAATATCTTAGTATAATCAGGGTCCTTTTCGACTTGTTGCTGAGGAGGGCAAATCAAAGTGTTCGTGGGTGAGTCTTGATGACATCTCAAATATTTTAGTAAGAGGTATTCTTCTCTTTTGCTTCTATTCTTTTTAGTTTGAGTTGTTTCTGCCTCTTCTTGCTACCTTGCTGCTTATTTTATTTCCAATATGAATATATTAAAATTTCAGTGCATGAGCATTGAAACGCATGAACATGGATATTATTGCTATTAAATAACATATGCAACATTGCTAATGTAGTGATATCCTGCCATCCATGTGTTATTGCATTGATGCGTTTATGTTGATACTTAATTGCAATTTAATATCCTCGATTTGAACATGCATGAGCGTCAGATTATTTATTATGATCATGACCTAATTGTTGGGTTTTCAATGCTGCAGATTTAGAAAAATCTCATCACCAACGTGTATCTGAGTTGCAAAGGCTTCGATCCATGTATGTATTGTTTTCATAATTTTTTAAAATTAATTTTCCTCCAAAACTTTCTTTGTATTTTTTCTTTTTTCTTTTTGCTTTTTTGTTCCTATAATCTTTGAAATTATCTTGGTTTACTTGATAATGGAAATTGCGCCACCAATTAACAGGTTGATAGGAGTGGTACAGGTTTTAATTTAATTTAGGATAGTTTTTCAATTCTAGTCAAGATAATACAAATTTTAGGTGGTGTGAATCATTCTTGTCAAAGAAACTAAAGATCAGAAGTTTTAATCTTTAATGCTTAGTGCAACTCGACTTCCCTTGCAAAGTTTACTTTACAGGAAGCATATAGGTTGGACATGGGTTTAGAAGTATGTGCATCTGGAATTAGTAGTTAAGTAGCATATTATACTGCTATTCTATACATTTTGTTTGCCAATTTATTCTGCTTCTCTCTCTCTCTCTCTCTCTCTCTCTCTCACACACACACACACACACACACACACACATGCACACACACACATGAGAAGAAGTGCTGGGAATGATTTCCGTGTTTAATTTTTGATCATGCTCTTTACATTAGGTGAGTGAAAAAAAAATTGAGGTCAATTGTTGGAGCCCCTTCTTAGTGCTTGATGATGATATTTGGTTGCTGCTTTGTTTAATTCAAATTGTTGATAAGCTGTTGACTAAATTGACAGATTTGGAACAAGTGAAAGACAATGGGTTGAAGCTCAGGTTGAGAATGCTAAGCAACAAGCTATTCTCATGGCACTTAAATCTCAAATAACTTCAGATGAAGCTCACATTCATCTTGATCTTCACACTCTTAGGTAAACTTTTCATGTTTCATATTCTCTCATTTTTCCATTAGATGATAACTTCTAATTTTTACAGCTCTGTTCAAAAGTCATTGGAAAATTTTTATCTTGAGTTTTTGTGATTTGCATGTAAATTTTGAAACCTTTCTTCCTACCTTAAATCCTTGTGCACTGGGAGTAAGTTAGGCAGCCTTCTTTTTTATAGTTCTTGTCACATGGGGAAAAAAGTAGAATATGCAGCTATATCAAAGATGTCTTTTTGAAGTTCTTAAATGACGTTTTAAATCTATTTTATGTATGTTGTTTGATTTGGTGCTGTTGTATTGCCGATAGGTGAAATTATTAAATCTGAACTTATACTCTTATATCTGCTTTGTGTCATGATATGACAAAACAGGTTATCATGCATATGATGAAGTTTATCAATCACTCTTGTAAATAATGTCATTTAGAATCTTGCTACCTTTTTCTTGTCAATGCCTCAAATGCTTCCATGATATTTGAAAGACAAATGGTTACCACTAGTTCAATCTGCCGTTTACTGAAAAGGAAATTTTTTGCTCATTATTTGGAGTTTTCATAATTAAGAAATGAGTTTGGACTTTCATTGAAATTTTTGCTCATTGAAATTTTTGCACTGACACCATAGTGCATTCATGTCACGAAAATTCTTTTAGTCTATCAAATCATAAACATGGTTTCTGTTTTTGTTCCGGCTTAATAGTTACAAAAATCTTGGCATTCAATTTTAGATTCATTTTATTCTACTTTAAACTAGTAAAGAAGACTTCACCATTCATAGATACCTTCCCAGCCTTCTCCCACTTTCTATGGGTTATCTATTGCACTTATAAAAAGAATTTCCACCCACCTTATAGAAAATAACCATTTAATAGAATAAGAGTGACATGATAGCATCCATTCAGAACATTCCCTAATTCTAGCTTGTTTAGCCCAAGTGATAGTATACTTGTATCCTTAATTCTCTTGAAAGAAATTGCCTTGATAATGTCATGTTTTTGTGAAGCTGGAATGTTCCTTGGCTCAGATACACAAACCTGCAACATCGTGCTAGCTGGTTAAATCTTATAACTTCAATAATTCCAATTTTGGTTGCATTTTGTTCCTATTTTCAAAATGTATTTTAGCATGTTATTCATTTTAGTTGTTACATATTATACATTTTTATTTATTATAAATGAGCAGAAGAAAGCATGCTGAACTGGTGGGGGAACTTTCAAATCTTCATCACAAAGAAGAGAAATTATTATCTGAGGTTTGTGCATGTATTGATTTCCTAGATGATTCCTGTTTCCAATTGTTACACAATTATATCCTTAATTTTCTCTGAAACAGTTGCAAATCTGACCAATACAAAGTCATTTTTGCGCCCAATCTCTTTCACAATCTTGATTATTTATTATATAATGGTCCAACTAGTAAGGTTGATACCACTATTGGCCATCTTTCCCAGTCTTACATAGAGATAGATTGGGGTTATTAACTTATTTCTTACATACTTAACATTGAAAATCTTTTTTATTAATTAAAAAAATGAATGTTTCAATTGTTTTAGGGCAAATTAAACCGTAGTTCCCTAATGATTGATGATTAATTTGAATCCTTGATCTATCAACACAAACTATTTACTTGTTTGAAACTTCTGATTGTTATATGCACATAATTAACTACTAGTACCAATTTGATAAACTGTGAACAATAAGATAACCCAATAAAGAGCCAAGTGGGAGTGACTGAAGTTGAATGTAGTTCTTGGTGGCGGATTGAAGAATCATGGTAAATGTCCACTCAAACAAAGTTGGCCAAAATTGAGGCATTTGTAGCTGGTGGTTGTGGGGATTAGAGAGAATGCACAATAATAAGAAGGATGGCTTTAGGCATTGATGGTTTTGGAGATTAGGTGGATTGTGAATTTGCAAGTGTAAAGGTGGACACTTGGTAGTAGGGTGAATAACCTTAAGGTTAATTGATTGTAGCTGGATTGGCCATGTTTAGATGGCATGATATGAACTTAGGAGAAGCACACCTTAAAAGCTAGCTATTGAGGTTGGAGCATAGTTACCAGATTCGTCACCTTCACCTGGGTACCGCGTTCCAGATCCAAATCTAGCCCATTCACTCAAGCATCACTGTGAACAGAAAATCAAAGGGGAAAATTGAAGTAAGGGGAAGAAATACAAAGAATTTGAAGAATCGTAATCCAAATATTGATTTTTTTCTCTATTTTTCTTCTCAACAGTGGGTACAATGCTTCTGCCTCAAATCATAACCAATAAAATCACCATTGTGAAAAATCTGTATCTTGGGAGCACACAGAATCATCACCATCAACAAAAAGGCATGAAGGATAGGAGGAGAAAGGAAACAATTTGAAGTGGATGGGATGAAAAAGAAGATGAAGATGAAGTTGAGTAGGAGACAAATACTCTCCATAACACGTCTCTGAGCAAGAAGCTTCTGGAGTTTGGACTCTATGCCTCTATCTAGCAATTAATTTGTCTAGTTTTAAAAATATTAATATGATAATTATATATATATATATATATATATATTTATATATATTAAAATTGATGAGCCCAATTTGTCTATTTTAATTAATAATTTTTAATTTTAATAAGTACTACATAGGTACAATAATATAATAAATATTACAATTATAATTAAATAAGAGTGTATCCCAATCAAATTAAATTGTAAGATAATTAGATAATAAAACTTAACAAAACTTAGCTCATATATTTCAATATAATCAAATTAAATTAATATTCAATATAATAAGTATTATTTCAATATTAATATATCCTATTGAATTACCCAAAATTAACTATGGGTTGGAGAGCCCAAGTCCATATACCTCACATAGAAATCCCATCCTTTCAATGTGGAACACAAGTTTTCTTGCAATGGGATCGTAACATTCCACCATGCTTCGCAGCCTTGGCACCTATGCTGGCTGGCTTTGCGCTAGCTTGATCTAGCCCCGGGAGAACACTGCTATTCTGGCGTCACCACCTGTGCTGCATGATTGCAACTGGGAGTCATAGTGGACGGCTCTGATACCATTAATATGAACTTAGGAGAACCATACCCCAAAAGCTAGCTATTGAGGTTGGAGAGTCCAAGTCTATATATACCCACATTGAAATCCCATTCTTTCAATGTGGGGCACAAGTTTTCTTGCAATGGGAGCATAACATAGCAGTAATGAGTCTCTTTTGGAGTTTAGTAGTCAATCAAGAGCTGATTGTTTTATTGGTGGGATAATAGGCGGTGATTTGATATTTGATCAACCTTTGAGAAGTTGTGAAAGGCTGCAAACTGTGTTTGTGTTTGAAGATATGGGCCAAGTGATGGTTGACGGAAAATGGGGGAGAGAGAGAGAAGCAGCAGCCACAGGAAGAAGAAAGAAAGAGAGGAAAAGTTGGTAACTACAACAGGAGCCTGCCCAATGGTTACATGTGTCTATTCCCTTGCTCAATTCACTCATTTTTAGACACGGACTATGAAATTTATGTTATGATCTTTCCTGGGTTGTTCTTAACTGCTTATTTATATTAATTCTAATGATTCAATCTCAAACTTTCAGACCATTCCAGATCTTTGTTGGGAGCTGGCTCAACTCCAAGACACGTATATTTTGCAAGGTATTGGCTTGTAACTTTCCTGTTTACAACTGTTACAGACAGTAATGATTCTGTATTTTATTTTTATTTTTCTGATAGTGTTTCTTTGAAGTTTTTATGGTGTAAATTTATACACTTGTAGGCGATTATGATCTGAAGGTCATGCGACAAGAATATTATATTAGTCGACAGAAAACGGTACTGTTGTGAACTTCATATGTTAATATCTTTTCATTCTTTTCTTCTCCAAATAATAGCTTGCTAGACTGCTAATTCTAAAGTTAATTAGCTCTAGCAGTATCCCTACTACACTCATGCCTTAACCTCTCTTTCCCTTCAGGGCCTGTATTCCATTTTATCCCTATTCAGAAGCAATGTTTTTTGTTAAATTCATGTAATAATGTTGTAAATATACTTTCAGTTGGTTTTATGTTAACTCAGAGAAATTTCACACCATGGGATAGTGCAATTTGTGAATGTTAGTTTATCACATAAGACTACCAGCTTCTTCTGCACTAACATTACAATGATCCTAAAAAAAATGTATAATTTGAATGGATCTGGATATAGTTTGCCAAGTTCACAATCTTAATTTCTTGTTGCAGTATATAAATCATCTAATCAATCAGCTAGCAAGGCATCAGTTCTTAAAAATAGCTTGTCAGTTGGAAAAAAAGGACATGCTTGGAGCATATTCATTACTTAAAGTTATCGAGTCGGAGCTTCAGGGGTACCTGTCAGCAACTAAAGGCAGAGTGGTACACTTAATAACTTATTTTATTTTTATTTTAAGTTTTAGAAGGAGATCATTACATCTATCATTTTCTAGACTGCCATTCTCTGGACATTTTACTTATAACCATACGTGTTGGTAATCTAAATTGATGTCATTTTGGGATGTTATGAACCACAACCACTGCTTACCAAGTAAGGGATTGGATTAAAATTTTCCTGTGTATGGCTGCTGCAGGTCTGTAGGCATGATTAGGGATAAGACATTATGGTAAATGAGCATGTGTCTGTACATGCTTTTTAGTTGATTTTTCAAATGTGATAAGAAAATCACCTTGAATTTTTTTTCTTTTTTTTTTTTTTTTACTTGATCATGGAGATCCCTTATATTGGACATTTCATTTTCTTCTTTATTAACATTCTATCATCATTATAGGGTCGTTGCCTAGCACTAACTCAAGCTGCATCTGATATACAAGAACAAGGAGCAGTGGATGATCAGGATACTCTTATGCATGGTGTTAGAGACCTTCTAAGCATTCATTCAAGTAATCACCATATGGCATTTTTTACTCAGTTTTATAATTCATAAATTACTATGTCAGTTAGATTTTGCATGGTGACGAGATTTATTTATTTATTTTTTATGTTAGATGCTCAAGCTGGATTATCAACATACGTATCAGCTCCAGGCATTGTACAGCAGATTTCTGCTCTTCACTCTGACTTGATGACCCTACAGGCTGATCTTGAAAATGCTCTTCCAGAAGACAGAAATAGATGCATTAATGAACTGTGAGCAATCATATTTTTACTAAAGCATCCAAATAGTACTTCTAAATGTAAAAAATTTCCTTTCGTTGTTTCCTTATGTATTTTTTGTTTTTTTTTTCTTCTTTGATCGGAATTTAACCACAAAGGTTCTTCCTTACCAAGTGCTGTGCTCATTTTGCTGTTGCAACATTTGCAAATACAAAGTTCTCATTAAATATAACAATCACCCTAAGAGTTTCTGTGCCTTTGACAAAGATAGCTATAATTATCCCCAGGGAGTTGCATGAGGATTTTACATGTTCTACCAATACTATCTGGCTTCTTTTTAGATCATTTTTCCTTTGGATAGATCTACTGTTTATTTAATAGAATACTTTTAGTTGACAATGAATTCAAGGGGAAAACAATGGAGTATTGAGCTTTTGCTCGTGGATATGCACCTAAACACATTCAATCATAAATGTAATTTTTGTCTAAATTCATGTAAATCTCATGTTACAGACCTTATTTTTTATATCTTTTAACCCTATCAAGGTTATTATTTCAGATTGTTAATATGCACACACACTTATTTATATATGAAGGTTAGAATAGATAACAGAAAGAGACTATGTTTCTGAGCACGTTTGACACTCTTATACTGAATGTAGCATTTGTTCTTTACTATTGTGTTTTAGAAACAAGAGGATAGTGGCTGTTATAGTCAACAAAATTGGAAAGCTCAAAATTAAGATGTTTGAGTGTGTAAATCATTTGATATTTTTTGGAATCATGAATTCTTTGGACTTGACATTACAAACCATTTGGCATATCAGCTGAGAAGTAGTTGCAAATTTTGGTATTTTAAAATTATAAATATTTATGGTGATGTCAAACACAATTTATTACAGATTCTCATTTTCCTTTTTATCTGCTTATGCGTTTTAGGTGCACACTTATTCAGAGTTTACAGCAATTACTATTTGCATCTTCAACAACTGCACAGCCAATATTGACACCGCGTGTATGACTTTCTCATCACTTTATTTAATCCTGCATTTGCTGTTACTTGCACTTATTTTTATGTTCATTGGTTGTTGGTTTTCTGCATGCTTTTGGTAGTTTAGGCTTTTATAACTCTTTATATCAGAAATTTTCATGATGCAATGATGAATTTAGAAGATTAATAGTTATCCATTTTAACATTCTTATTTCTGCTATGCAAATTTTGTATGCATGTTACTTAACTGCCTAACACATCATGCATTCACAGCTAGTCTACCTGTGCGGTCTTATAAAAACTTTCCCTTCAAGCTTCAACTTAGCTGGCAGTTTGTGATTTCATAGGACTCACGTCACATTTCTTCACGTCACCCTTCCTAGTTTAATTCTGTGGTTGACATCTCCCACACTTTTACCATCATTTATGATGGAGCCTAGGTATATAAAAATATGTTTTTGGTGGAACATTTATGCAACGAGGCTAATCCCACTTTGCTTATCCCCTTTCCGTTACTGAAATTGCTGTTCGTATAATTTGTTTTAGTTCTACTTAATTTAAAATCTTCATTGGGATTTCTAATTAAATACTAATTTTGAACTGTGGCATGAAGTAATATGTTCCAGTTTATTTAATGAATTTGCTCGTTATTTATGAAAACTTAGATCTGATTCTTGAGGCTTTTGGAACCAAATTGACTTTGACGTAGGGAAATCACCTGCGTTGAAAATAATGGAGTCTAATGTAAATCTTGAATGCCAACCTGTTTCAACTCATCATAAGGATGCTTGTGGTGGGTCTACTCTCAACATAACTAACTGGCCTTGTTTGAAAATTCAGTTTCTACCTTTGCAAGAGTCCTCACAGTTCTTGTTACGATTTTAGAGTAGTTTTAGAATGGTTGCCTTTGAAGAGAGATTGCCTTCATGTGCTTGGTTATAAAAAGGGATTTGGGGACGCTACAGGGATTTAAATGAAATGATAGGAATAGTTAGTAACATTTTTCAGCTAGATGTAGGTTTTAAAATTTCCCACTAGAATATCACTTCTGATAAATTATTTTATTTTATTCTATCTTACACTCACTGTCATGCTCATTTTAATGTCTCCTGTGTGTGATTCTTCTGTATTCTAATTTGGTATATTTGCTCCATGATGTGTGCTGCTCTTTTAGCCATTAATGGAGGAGCTTGATGAAATGGAAAAGATAAATGCAAAACTCTCTGCTGCAGTTGAAGAGGTCACCCTCGAACACTGTAAAAAGAATGAGGTAATCTTAGTTTGATTGTCACTATCGTTTAGCTGGTTAATTTCTTCCAGTGATTGGACCAGTACTTCTGCACTGGTGGATTCCTGACATGATCTTCTAGTGCGCTTATTTGAATGTTATATGGTATAAGAGCAACTCGCAGACTCCTCTTATCATCCACCTCAAAATTTTTGGAAAACAGATGCATCTCCTTGTCGGACCACTCTAAATTAAATTAACTTGCTAAATGCCAAGTTTGGGTAGTGTATTCCAGCAATGTATTTGACCACAAAAAGCGCATTTGGATACAAGGACTTTGAAGATAATAAAGAGTGATTATATCTAGCATCTCATATTAATAAAGAAACTTAAAAGAAAAGAGAAGAAGAGATCATGATGTCAGTTCTTAGGCTAACACAGATACACCTCTGACTGCTTTAAAAGAAAACTTGTACAGTGAAATTTCTCCATTCTGGCATAGATAAATTCTTGCTGTTTCATTCTTTTACTGTTCCATGTATAACTAATTAATGCTGTGCAAGATACAAAGCATAAAAATTCTTCAATAATTCTGTTATTCTTTTCTGGGTACTAGTCTCTGAATTGCAAACTTAAATTCTCATCAACATTCTTTATGCCATGTAGATTGTAAAACATCATTCCCAGGAGGTTGGACTTCAACGCCGTGTTTTTGTTGACTTCTTCTGCAATCCTGAACGTTTGAGGAGCCAAGTTAGAGAATTGACTGCAAGAGTTAGAGCTTTGCAAGTTTCATAACCCATTCATTCACGTATGCACTCCAATTCTTTTGCTTCCTTTTTCTCTCCCGACCAACCACAAAGGGGGGGAATGCACAAAGAGACTACTGAATCACTGCATGTAGAGTTGTCAATCTGGCCCCTGTAAAGGATAACTGCATTCCCATCTTCTGTTGTTTACAAATGCCAAAAGCTTTTTATTAGATAAGGAAATGGCTATCAACTTGATATGCTAATGTTAACCTTCTATTTGAAACCATTGTTAAGCTGGCTGCAAACGAGCATGTCTACATTATAAAATGTGCATGAAGAAATCTATGCTTTCCACTCTTCCTCTTCCCACTTTTGCAGATGTCCAGCGGGGTTGCTCTAGTTTTGTTACAGTCCCTCTTATGGGAGAAACTCTGCTACTTGCTGCTTTGAGCCCATCAGCTTGTCCTCTTTTTCACTAACCCATAAAAATAGGATAAATTTTAATTGTTGTTCTTGAATTTTAAGGTTATTATAGAACTGTTTCTAAACTAAAAAATGTAATATAAAACTTTTTAAATTTTAAAAATATGTATAGTAAAATCCTTTTGACTCTCAATAGTCGATTTATACAATTCGTAGTGGTGGTAAAGTGGATAATTCTCTATCTTATATGTGATAGTGACAAAATCGGTTATGATTTTCTTCATAAATCAATAAAAAAAAAAGTTATCTGTATAGGATAATAAGATTTAGATATATAGTAATTGATTAGAAGAATTTTACATTTGAAAAATAATTGAAATTGTCCATATTGTCCTCACTTTGGATTGTCCATATTTACGTATTATTTATAAGTCGACTATTGAGAGTTAGAAGAATTTTACAATGAAATTTTAAAGTTTAAAGTTTTATATTACATTTTTACGATTAAAAACATCTTCATTACAATTTCAAAAATTTAGTTACAACTCTCCAAAAGAGGAAATGTAAATTTTTGCCAAAAAAAAAAAAAAAAAGTGGGGATGAATTGTTATTTGTCAAGGCCTACATTAAAATGGCTAGTCAAGGTCTCACATTGGTTGTCACTGGGTGAGTGCCTCAACAGGCAACTGTCTGTCACATAATACAACAAATTATGAGTTTAAATTCAGATAATCCCTTTTCTTTCTGAAAAAAAATGTAAACGAAATTTCATAGTAATTAATTTTAATTAGCTAAAGATCAACGAACCTTTATTTGGCATGAACTTACAAAATTAGCATTATAATTAAAAGTTGCTATACAAATTTCTGGCAAATGAAGCTCTCGTAGGCCAACAATCAATGGGATCAATGCAAAATCTGAGATCTTATTTTCTTACAAAAGAATTTACTGTTAGTATTACTAGCAGAGGTAGAATTAAAAGTGAAGTTTTCTTCGGTGAATTTATAATAAAATGAAGCAAACAATAATTAAATCATTATCATTATCCGTTGAGCATCGGTCCTTTCTACTTGACATCGTCGAATCATTAAGGCCGACTTTCGTTTCTGCTTGACAGATAGGTCTTGCAATCAAGCTTTCTTCCACCTTAACACTAGAGGGCCAATCTCCGTCTGGTCCGAGAAAACTTTTGCATGTCTCTGTTACCTTTTGAGAGGTTTACGCTCTTTAAAAACTGTCTAGCTAATACTGTCCTTTAGCCTATAGGTCCCAATATAATCAGAATTGATTAAAATATAACGTAAGTTACCACAAAATCATGGGTGACATAATCTATTCATTGATTTTTTTTTTTTTAATTTACTATCTTGAGTTTTCTTAAATTATTTAGAAGATATATTAATTTATTTTGCTGTAAAATTAATCTCTATGAACACCATCTAATTTTACAGCTTAAAGTTAAATTTTATTCCTTTACTTTTCGGGAAAGTTTAATATACCTTTTTTTTTAATTTTTATTATTTAAATTAATTTAGAATTTTTAATTTAAACTTAATTTAATCTAAAACTTAATAAATTTAATTAAAAATTAAACTTCTCTGTTTTTATTTTAATAAAAAATTTAATATACAGATTTTAATTTTAAAATTAAATTAAATTTAAATAAAAATATTTAAATTAATCTTAGCAAAAAGTTTAAAATAACTGAATTCAACCTTCCTAATAAGCATAGGCCAAATTGAGCCTTTAGCACTAATTTTATATATAAAGTTTTATTGTGAACAGATTTAAGAAATGTGAAATGGTCGTGAAGGAAGACAAGTGGCTGTCCAATTTCCCAAATACCGAACTAAGGTCAATTTAGCCTATAGGCTCCTTTTATTTTGGAAAAAAAAAAAAAAACTCATATGATTTTGTTAAGAAATTATATTATTCTGTTAAAAAATATTGTTGCAAGGTGACAATCAATGGAAAATTATATTCTAATGTTGTAAAAACGTTAAGAAATATTAATTTTATTATTCTATAAATTCATAAGTGTTTTAAATTACAAGTATTTTAAAATTTTCCATTATTAATTGTAACTATGAATTGTGATTAGTGGAATATAAATATATTGGTGAAAATGATTGATGATCGATGATAGTTAATAAAGTAAAAATCACATATTTACACAATTCTTTTATAGTTTAGCTCTTATTGGAATTTGAATTTGAAAATTCATAGTCTTAAAAATGACTTTAGTGTCGCTGAATCTAAAATTTATTGATAAGTTGTCAAAGTTAGTTTTCATGAAAAGATAATTTCTTAAAAAAAAATATTTAATTTTTATTAATGAATTTTATGAGCATCCTAAAATTTAGTAAGAAAATATTGTCTTAATAAGAGAATGAAGTTAGCGTTTATAGCTCCTTCAAAAAGATTTTTCTTATCTACTCTCATCATCATATATAAATAAAAAATAATATATATAAAAAAATTTATATAATATATATATATAAATTTTTTATTTATATTTTTAATTTAATGAAAGTATAAGTATTTATTTTTTCTTTCAAAATTTGAAAAAAAAAAAAAAAGCTAAAAAAACAATTTAAAAAAAAAAAAAGGATCATCAATCTACATCTAAAAATCAATGTGTCATGTCAATCAATCATTAATTAATTTGTATTGTGATGTGTGTGATGTGTGGTCTTAATTTGATTTTCAAAGGTTTGATTTTCATCATGTCTTTGAAAAAGAAAAGAAAAAAATAAAAATCTATACTTTTTTTTTTTTTTTTTAACTAATAATATATACATACATACTCTCTTTTTACTCTCTCTTTTTCTAATCTCTTCCTATAGTCATTTATCAATGCCATAGTAGAGAATAGAGAAGTATGAAGATCAAAAAAAATGAAAAAAAAAAAAAAAATAAAAAAAAATAGATATAGAGAATAGAAGGAATAGATTAGAAAAAATTAACACTTACTAGAAAAAAAAAATTATTTTAAGAAGAGAACCAGACCAGGCTACATAACCTTAAGATAAGACTTCAGAGAGAGTATTTATAGTAGCAAGCAACTCTGAAATAAAAACAAAAATTTAAAATTTTTTTTTTTTTTTTTCTTTTTTCTTTTTAAGTATACTCTTCTCTACTATATTTACACAACACACACACACAACAACAAGGCAAGCAGCAGCAGCAAAGCGCAACAAAAAATAAATAAAGAAAAGGAAAGAAAAAAAAGAAAAAAAAAAAAAAAAAAAAAAAAAAAGGAACAAAAAGACATAAAAAGCTAAAAGAAATCAAAAAAAAAAGAAAAAAAAGAAAAAAAAAGAAAAATAAAAGAATAAAAAGTCAATTTGAATACAATGACGAAGTCAGAATTTTAGTTTATTGTTATTATATAATATAAAATTTGATTGAAGTAATTTTGATGAAAAAAATAATAAATGAAATAATAATACAAAAAAAAAATTATATAAAAAAAAATATTATAAAAATAAAAAACTTATAAAACTCTTTTAAAACTCAAATTTAATATAAGAATAGAAAAAAAATTACCATTACATCCTTAAAAATTTTTTAAATTTTAAGTAGGCCCAATGCCCCCCCTGACCCACCCCTAGCTCCGTCTTTGCCTAATACAACTTTTGATAGTGACTTTACTTAAAAAGTAACTTGACACTCTCATTTTTACTTTATAAACATTTGATATTTAAAATTTTATGAAAATGTAATTATTTAATTTTTTGCATTTATATGCACTCTAACATTTCGTTACATTTTTTTATAAAATTTAGAAATTTAATAATTATACTTTTATAAAATTTATATGGCAAATATTAACACTTTTATAAAGGTGTTAAATGTTAACTATGCTAGATAAAGTTTAGGTGCAAAACATGTATTAAGCCAAAATTAAAACAAGATAGAATGAGAAGAAACAGGGAAGCTTAGCGCATGCGTGCCTTTTTGTGTTTTGCACAAAGAAGCTGTGGTGAGACTCTGTACAAGTCTTCATCAACAGGCTTAGGTGTTTGCCTGGCCATTATAGGATAAGGAGGAGGAGCAGTGGGGCTCGGTGGTTCTTTCATACCACCAAACACCCAACTTTGCTGCTGCTGCTTTTTTTTCTCTTCTTTGACACGGTAGCGACGTAGTTTTGCCTGCAATTATCAATTATAGAAAACAATTTCCAAGCTTAATCATCATCCCATTTTCAAATCCACAACTACATTAACATATATCATATGATTCCATCATCACAGGCACCACGAACGCAACCAACAAACACCATCATAATTCTTTATAATGCCGACAAAATAGAGTGGATTTTTCTGGAAAAACATGCCCCTACACAACCATCATCGCGAGCGATGCGAAAGTGGAAAATTTACCTTGGTCCCCTCCTAGCTATGAGCTATAGTACTTCCATGTTCTCTAATAATATGTGGCCACTGAGAAAGCATCCCTAGAAGACCCTTTACTAGTTTGTTTTTCAGTTCCCCATACAAGAATTCGAAAGCATTTCCTTTACCTGGGAACTTCTTTTAATGAATCTTTTCTTTCTTTCTTTTTTTCCTTTTCCTTTGCCTTTTTTTTTTTTTTTGTGTTTTACGCTGCTGGCTGCCACTTTTCATGAGTTATGGTGTGCATGGGCATTAACTGATTAAGAAATATACTATAAGTTTCAAAAAATCCCAAGAACACAAGAACTCTCATTTGACAACAGTGTAAGCGCAAAAAAATAAAAAAAGAAGCTAGCAAGCTCAAGCAATTACCCTTCGGCGAGGAACAACAATCATGGCCGGTGCGACCACATCATTCTCATACAAATCACCAGTAACATATAAATCCCGATCCTCTGAGTAACTGTAACGAAGCAACCCAGCTTGCCTAGCAGATTCAAAACACTGAGTGAAAGGGAGGTCATCATTCCAGTCCCAGCTCCCAAAGGCTGGTACATGGTTCCCCGAATAATAATAGTCCTGCACAATGTAAAACCCAGAATATTAACGAGCTAATAACAATGGTTGGCAAACACACTTCTCCGTAAGAAAGAAAAGAGATAAAGATCGAGAGAGGCTCACTTCCATGAGGATGAGGTTGAACCAGCAGATGAAGGTGGATGCTACTTGAAAGGGTTTTTAAAATGCGATATCTTTCTTCATTTCTTTCTTGGAGCTGCACAAATACAAGAAAAGGAGGGGTATGGGGATGGGTAAAAAGAAAACTACTCAGATAAAGAAGCTTCACAGTAACAGACAGAGAGACAAAGAGGCAAGGAACGGACAAGGAGAGGGAGACAGAGAGAGAGAGAGAGAGAGAGAGGGTATTGGGTTACGAGGAAATGTTACTTTTCTTTTGGGGTTCTTTTGATATTCTATCCTTTTAATCTTTCACTTGCATCAGGGTTTTGCTTTGCCAAGTTTGTCGCTGACCAGATGTATATTCCAATGTATGATTAATAGTAAAAATTTATTCACACGATTTATTATGAAATTAAGGTGTAAATATATTTATATAATTGATTTATTTTCATATGTAAATTTTATTATATAATATATTTTAAATTTATAATAAAATAGATATAAAAAATAATTTTTTATAATTAATATTAAGAGAAATTTATACATAAATTTAATTTATTATAAAATTAAAAAATAAATATATAAAATTTATATATTTAATAAATAAATCAGACCATATATAATTCACGATAAATTGAGTATCAAACTCAAAGGTTAATTGGGTTTTCTTGTCTGTTGGGTTCTCCACTACCATCCAAGCAATGAACCCCAGTAGGAAAATTTGGGTTAGCAGCTTTTTCTTTTCTTTTTTCAAACCACACGGTTCGGACTGGCGGTTCAGAATTAATATCTAAGCTAATGGGTTTATATATTGGTTTTTTTTCCAGAAAGTAAAAACTAAAATTGATTGCTTAATGACAGTTGAACAGAACAATAGGTCAAGGCCCAACACCCATCTTAGAGCTAGATATGATATCTATTATATCTATTAATTGTAATTTGTGTCAATTCTAACCGGTTAAATTTAATTTTTTTTATTATTTAAATTTAATTATATTTTTATTTGATTATTTTATAATTCAAACTCTTGTTAAACTTTAATATTTAAAATAATGAATGAAAATTTTGATAAAAATTTATATTAATTTTTAATAATTTATGTTTTATTTTAGTAATTATATTCATGCACAAATTGTAAACTTAAGAAATTTTCTTAAACTTTTAAGCAATTGCTTTTGTAATTATTTATAATTGAACGTGACCATTCATTATTTGGAAGAGGAAAAAAAAATATAAGGCCTTCGCTCCCCCTAATGTCAACTTCACCTCTGCTATCTTTCTTGCCCCATTAAAGTATTTATGCTGTTTCACATTAATTTAAAATATAATATTCATACTATATATAAAATTTTGATAAATTTACTCTCTATGAGTTAATTTGTAAAATAGAGTTAGAGTCCTTTCATTTTCTATGCATCAGAGAAAGACTTGGATTCTACAAAATTTATCTCATCATGCACACCCTTCGAAAACGACAAAGCAACCTGAGCCAAACAATCTGCTTATCCATTGGCTTCCGCGTAAAACATGCCGAACCGGCACAAGCCACTTCCTCTTCAACAACTCCTTGATTAGTTCCACCAGAGAACGGAAAATTAGAGAAAATGGCACTGTAAAAGAAAACGGAAAGAAGCTATAAATAATATTTTCTTACTACAAAACTGTAAACAATATTTTAAAAACTACCAAATATGTCCTTTCAATCTCTCATAACGTTGCGAGAAAAGACGGAATTTTGTTGATTTTTCTTTAAGAAAAAAAAAAAACAAAAAGCAAAAATCGTGATGATGCTGAGAACACCCTTATTTCAATAGGAGTGTACTTCTTGACAGGGTCGCAAGGCAGGGCATGCGCCGAGACGGGATGGCCTTTGGTCTCCCAAGTCTCAAATTTAAATTAATATTTTATGTTTTCATGGACCTTGAATTCATTATTATGGTGGTGATGGTCATTCTGTTCAGTGAAAGTAAACTTACGTTTTATTTATTTAATTAAATGGGTCTTAGAAAATTTTTGTTCTAGGTATGGCAAATGCTTGAGTAGGGAATTCAGTCTCTTTTCATGGAGATTCTATCCTATACAGACTATTAGAGCCTCAAAACCAGGGCCAGAAAAATGAGAATTTTAATTGAAAGAAAGAAAGAAAAGCAAGGGTGAGGAAGGGCCCTCTCCCAACTCCCACCTTCTGACAATACATTTGCTTCTTCTTTTGTTCTTGTTATTTTGCCTTTTACATTATCTTAAGAATTCAATTTAATTTATTTATTTTTATTAATTTTTATATTTAAAATAAAATAATTTAATTTTTTAATTTAACAAAATTATTTAAAAATAAAAATTAAATATATTTTTTTAAGAATTTAATTAATTTTTTTTATAAATAATTATTTTTAAATGAAGTCTTTATTTTTTAAAACCTAAAAATCATTGATTTTTCTTTTCATCAAAAGAAGTGCTCAATTGACCCAATTACATTCATGTCATGAGCCTAACCCAACCACACGACTTTAGGCCCACATTACCCAGTCCAGCACTCCAGCTTTTGTGCCCGCTTACAGACACACATATGCAAAAACCGGCAAAATAATCAGACGATAAAAGAATTTACCTTCCAATCAGTTATTTATTTGTTTATTTTAACAAAGATAAGCAATTCATTAAAAGCCTAAGAAGGCAAAAGGGACATTACAAAGTGAGATTGGAGGATAGGAGTATGAAGAAAAGATTTGTCTAAGCCAACCCATTACAAATCCCACGAATAAAATTAAAATTAACTTCCTTCAAAGTGGATTTAATGCTCAATATGTCCCTGATAATATCTAGAATTTCCTGAGGACAGGAGGTCTCAAGACATTTGTTGATGACGATTTGGGAATCGCCTTCAATGATTACTTTCCTGAAATCATAAGAAGCTGATAACTGAATTGCATTCCTGCAAGCAAGACTTTCGGCCACTAGGGGATTGGAGATTCCTGGAAATGATGTGTTGTGCCATCCTTTTAAATTTCCTAAGTGGTCTCTGGCAATCACACTGGTTGTGCATGTTTTACTCGGATTCTGAACTGCTGCATTAAAGTTAAGCTTGATCATACCTATAGGAGGAGGAGACCAGTGTTGCTTTTGCAATCTCATATTGTGGATTAAAGGTCTTTCTTTTTGGGCTGACAAAAAGTCTTCTTGATGGTGGGCTGCAACTGCAAACACTTGCTGAAAAGATAAACTTTGATTCTGAAAGGAGACTAAATTATGGTTCTTCCATAACTGCCACAGAATGAACACCACTGATGGCAACATTTGAATCCCTTCTTCACTTTGATTCACCCCTCTTTTAATTTCCTTCCAGCAATCTAGAAATGAAGTGCCTTGCAGGAGTGATGATCTGAGTCT
The DNA here is from genome assembly GCF_030052815.1 of Hevea brasiliensis. Taxonomy (NCBI): domain Eukaryota; kingdom Viridiplantae; phylum Streptophyta; class Magnoliopsida; order Malpighiales; family Euphorbiaceae; genus Hevea; species Hevea brasiliensis. The sequence continues at coordinate 8,414,429 of NC_079502.1, forward strand.
AAGTGGAGAGTGGATCCATACTTCTATAGCCTCTGGGCATTTAAAGAACAAATGGTTAATTGTTTCCACTTCTTCACAAAAGGAACAATTATCTGGAAAGTGAGGGATACAATTCTGTATCTTTTGTTTGGTGGGCAAACATTCTTTGAATAGTTTCCATAAGAAAATTTGAAGTTTCAGAGGGATTGGCAACTTCCAAGGGTCATTCCATATAGCAAGAATTTCCCGTAATCCATGTCAGAAGCAAAGCCCATCAAATTATACTCTTGTACTGTTACGATTTTGATAATGATATTTTTTATTAAAAAAAAAGTAGAAAGATGTTTTATTTTATGGGAATAAATAAATTATAATACATTTTGTTTGGTGAAATTCTCTGATTGACCAAGTATATTTATTAAATGAGGTTATATAAGCCTAAAATTAAAAAAAAAAAAAAAAAACTGTTTCCTTTAGTGAAAGAATGTTAGTGCAAGATGATCAATTACTAAGCATGCAGAAGAATGAGCTGCATTGTAATTGAAAAATTAAATTCAACTATTAAAGTAATGTTTGGTATAAATGAATTTCATAAAATTTTATGAAATTTATTTATAAATTTAAAATTTTAGTGTTTAGTTTAAATGAAAATTCATTTATAATTCTTAATAATCAATTTCATGCAATTTATTATAATTAAACAAAATTCTATTAAAATTAATAGAATTTATAAATAAACTCTAAATTTAAAATTATATATATTTTATGTGACAAAATTATTCTCTTATTATATTTTATTTTATTTTATTTTATTTATTTCAAATACAAAATTCATTTCATTTAAAATGAATTTCATATTTAATATAAAATATATAAAAAAAAAATTCATTTGTAAATGAATTCTATAATGAAATTTCTTTGTAAATAAATTTAATCAAATGAACTTTATTGTAGAATTGAACCAAATAGGGTCTTAGATTTTTTAATTCAATTGTTTAATTTTTCAATTCAGTTTTATTTATTAATTGTAAAGAATTTCAATTTGTTAGTTCAATTACCATTTTATTTTTAAAGAAACAAACTTCATTCAACAATGCAAAAGATCAGTGAAAAAGGCATTTGAGATAAAAGCAGGAGGGACAAGACCCCATTCCTGAAAATCAGACACAGAATAATAAACTTAGCTAACAAGTAAATACACCATTTGCTGATCTTTTAACAAACTAAACAGATGAACCAGAAAGCTCTTGTAATAAACATATGCCATCTTCCACAATTAATCCAAAATAAGACGGATCCACGCCAGAAGATTAAATAGGATATAATTATTTTGTGGTTGAAGATCTTCAACAATATACAGTGCATCAACAACTGCAATATGGGTGCCAAAATATTGATGTTAGAAATTAGAAGGTTAACATAACTGAATTTTTCCAATTTTTCCTCTGATGACAGCTGATTTGTGACTTTGAATATGCAGGTTTGAAAATAAGCATCAGTATGCAAATTAATTGCAAAATTTCATGATGCGCATGGTGGCTGGTAATATTCATTTGTCCCCTTGTATACTGCTTTCAAAGTAGCTGATTAAACAACTGATAACTAACAGTTTTTCTTCCTTTACCAGTTTGAGCAACATCAAATTCATAGTATCTGTTTTTCATGGGAAATTGAAAAGTCAGGGTACCCTTAGAAATTTACCAGCTGCAGAACCTTCTTCTGTTACATTGAATGTATTCTAGCAACTTTAGAAGATGACTCTTCTATGCTTCAGATACCAAGTACAGTTTGGTAAACTGTCCGTCCTATAGTTTATATGAAACAAGCTATTTAAATTTCACAAGTTCCACATAATTTTGACGAAAACTCTTAAGGTGGTATTTTGCACCATCACAGCATAAGCCAAACATTATGAATTGGAAAGAGAAATTATTGTTTTAGAAAAATTCCTTGGAGAATCTGGATTCTAGTATGAGCAAACGTAAGATTTTGGAAGAATTGATAATTTCAAAGATGAACTTGCTTCTGGAGGCTTATAGAATTGCAAATGCTTTTGGCTAGGTACTTGATGCTAAATAATGAAAAAACATTTTATCATGTCATTAACAATTTCCAAGTGGTGAAAGTTGCTAGAGATCATTCCGGAATTTTTTTCATTTTCGGTTGTATATTGCTTAATTGTGTTTAGTGAATGTCTTGCATATGCCTTTCAATTTTATAAACTTCTCTTTCTTCAATAATTTGTAGCCTTGCATACTGCAACTGAATGCTAGCAGTCTAGACCCGCGCTGAAAACGACCATGCATTGAGTGTCAAGATATAACAGAAATACCATGAAACGACATTATGTTTCTTGATAAATGAACGAGAACAAGAAAGTAGAATGCCCTGGCATTGATAATCTCACGACATGGAGTTCGTTTGGCTGTGCTAACATAAGTTGGTTGGATTTGCACAAGGTATGCAAAGTTTAACCAAAGACATCATGGTGGTACTTGAGCTTATTTTCGGATGAGTTCAAATGATTTAATTACTAACTTTCTCAATGCCTACAATGAACAGGCTCATTTGTCAGGTGCTGCTGCGAGGTAGGCACGAAACTTGGCAACCATCTTGTCATGAAGAGGCAAGTTTTCTTTAATTGCAGGAACACTTGAAAACTCTAGCATCCATTCTGATAAAAATGGAAATCCTGCTTTATCTATCACTTCAAATCCAAGTATCTCTTCCAGTACAGGGACCAGGTTGGCAAGCCAACCCAGTGCAATATCGAGAAATCCAATCTTTTCTCCACCAAAGAATCTCTTTCCTTTTAGTTCTTCCTCTAAGAATTTCAGGTTCTCAGTGGCCTGAACTAAAGCTTCTTCTCGCTCCTTTCCTTGCTCGGTTAATATTTGCCACAGTGACGACATGACCTGAAATTGAAAAAATAGAAGTGTTCATTAAGTTTAGGGTTATATATGTCATATATAAGAGATGCTGTAAAATTTACCTTGTCATCGCCAAATTTCGCCCAGAATCGAGCAGTGGCTCTCTTGTGAGGATCTTCAGGCAGTAAGGGATTCTGCTTCCATGTCTCATCAATGTATTCAAGAATTATAAGTGACTCTACAATAGGTCTTCCATTGTACACAAGCACTGGAATCTTTTTGTAGACAGGGTTGTATTGAAGAATTAAAGGGCTTTTATTGGTAAGGTCTTCATCTATTGATTCATATTGGATGCCCTTGAGCTTCAATGCCCAGACAATCCTTAGACCAAATGCGCTTGACCATGTCTTGAAAAGCTTCACTTGTTCTCCCATTGTGTTGTGCCACTGTGCAATTGTTTTGTATAGCCCATAGCTGAGCATTTCTATTCTATATATAGAGATGGAGTTCAAGTCCAGAAAGATCTCCATTCAGCATGTTTTGCTTGGAAGTTTATTATTAGGAAAAGAGAGAAGAAATTTATTTATTATCAGGATGATTCTTAAATTAAAAAATTCATTCGGCTGGCTGTCATTTTTTCCTTTATAATTATTCATTTGTTGCTTTGGGTATTTAACATGCATTAGCCTCATTTATATCAGTATATGCATCATCCTTGTACAGAATGGAATATTCGATGAGATGAGTTTATCAAAGTAGAAACAAATAGTTAAAAATATTTTCATTATTATTAAAAAAAAATTCTTAGGTAATTCATCAATAAAATCATAAATAAAGATATGATTTAATTTATTTTAAATTAAAAAATATATGAAATTAAAAAAAAAATTAATGCATTTTATTCGACGTGGGTATTTATAGCTATGATCACCAAATATTTTGAACATATTTAAATGATTCTAAGCTCAATTCTATTCTAATTAAGATATGATTTTTATAGTATCTCTACTACCCTATATAAAATTGGATTGCAATGAAAAAACTTAATTAAATGAAAGTTAAATATAAATAGGATTAAAAATTTTAAATTTATATAAATTTTAAAATTAATTTAAATAATAAAAAATAATATAATTATAAGTAATATAAAAAAAATTAAAGGTATTTTTGGCAATTTCAATATTCCTCTTTCCACTTTTATATATAATATGAATAATTCAATATCAAATTAAAATATATAGAAACATTTTTTTAATAAAAAATCTCTACCTCAAGTTTGAATTTAATTAATTAAAATGGAAAGATTTATGTTAACAGCTGCATGGAGATTGAGAATTCAACTCATTAACAAACACAAATCAAGCTGCGAATTATAATTTGCACTTTGTTTGGCGAGAGAATTCCAAAATTTTAATATTAATAGAATTTATATTAAAATTAAAAAATTAACCATTTTTAGAAATAATTTAAGTTTATAAGGATATTTAATACAAATAAGATTTAAAATTTTAAATTTATATAAATTATAAAATTAATTTAAATAATAAAAATTTAAAATAAATAAATTTTTAATAATTAATTAAATCATGAAGTGCATTAAATTCAAAGTTTAACATAAAATAAGAAGAATAGCTATTTTTAGAGGGAGACATGGAGATGATAGTTGGACATGCAGAGGGGAGTAGGATTAGGCAAGCACCAAGTATGCGTGAATGAAGGAAAATTAAGTGCAGGGGATGCAGTTAGATAGAGGAGGGACACGCAACCACACGAGTGAGCAATTGAAAATATAAAAAAAAAAAAAAAATCCATGTTTTCTTATTTATTGTTTTCTATTTTAGAATCGATTTTGGATAACTAGAGAAAGATAAAGACGATTGTATTAGACGAATGCGTATATGTTTATGTTTTTAAAGAAAAAAAACAAAAACCAAAAGCCACAACATTTCCAAACGCAGCCTTATATTATCTTGTCCGTCTCTCTCCCTCCCCCGTGTTTCTCTCCCTCTCTCCCCTGTATCTCTCTCTCTCTCTCTCATTCCTTCCTTTCTCTCCCTTTCTACTCTCTCCATTTCTGTTTCTGTCCCCCTCTCTCTCTCTCTTTCTCTCTTCTCATTACAAAATTCCAAACTCAACAAGTTGTGAAATTTCAATCAATAAATTGCAGGATTCCAACAAAAAAAAAAGTTATCAACAATTACAAAATATCAATGAAAAAATTACAGAATTTCAACACAAGAAATTCAATTCTTTAATAAATTGCTGAATTTCAATTCTTTAATAAATTGCTGAATTTCAATGAAGGAATCAAAGTTATGCCGTCCAAATTCTTCGAATAAGAATTTCAGCATTTATGTTTAGGTCAGGACTTGTACATAACATTGGCATCGATGAACCACCATCGTTTCTTGTCATTGGACTCTATAGCTTATCTGAGGGGTCTTCGCTGTCCAAAATCCAATGACCCACTTCGCGAACTTTTAAAGCTTGCCACTGCCACTCCAACATAGTTGCCATCTTGCATAAACTTCGTTGATCTCATCTTGAACGATGGTGGCAGAGGAGGCAAGATTGGAATCAATGGTAAGGCATTGCCCTTCGCACATTCTCTTCCAGTTTGCTGGAACTAAATATCTTAACCGCTTTGGTGTGACAGTGGTGGTATTGCTACTGAAGTGGCTGTGGTGGGGGCAAACATTTGCGTGGCAGGGGAGGGGCATGTTTTCTGTTAGTGAATGTTATAGTGATTGCAGATATCGCAGATCAAGCGGTGGAGAATTAAATAAAGCCTATAGTCCTGATTGCAATCTGATGGAGATGGATTTGGAAGGAGAGATGAAGAGTGAGGGGATGAAGCTTGTGCTGTGCTTATGTTCAATAAAATATTTTCGGGTTAGTGACAGGAAGCAATTTAACTCCACAGGTGAGATCAAGGACCAGCCCTTGTGTAGGCCATGGGTTGAATGAATCATTATTAAAATCATAATAATTTTAAAATTTTAAAATTTAATAATAAAAATAGATCGTTGTTAAAATCATGACAATTTTAACAAAGTCGTGTATAACCCTCGCATCTTGAATTAAACACCCACAATAATATAAAACAAATTTACACAAAGCATCTATAGAAAGCTAGCCTTAAGGAGCCCAGTCAAATCTTAATTAATTTATAATAAAATATTTCATATTAATTTTTTTTTCATTCAAAACCACACAAAAACCATAACAACCTTAATTAATTTGATAATTAAGAAGAATGATTTCAATATCTAGTTAAATCATGTCATCGCCTTCTTCAACTTCAGCTTCTGCTTCATCGTCAAAGGTAACAGTTGGTTCAGCATCACCAATAAATGGGAACCCTGCATGTTCATCATTCACTTCATTCTGAGTCTCCTCTTCATGAGTTTTCTCATGCTCTTCTTCTTCTTCTTCATCATCTTCTTCTCCATCATGCACTACTACTTCTGATTCTTCGTTGGTGGCTGGCTTTTCTTCAAGAACAGGAGTTTGCTGTGTTGATTTTTCAGCTTGCTCATCGCCCACCACTTGGACGGGTGTATCAGCCTGAAATATCAATAACCAACGTTACATAATTCTGTCTAAACACAAAAATATAAAAAGAAACACACAGCACAGCACCTGGACGGAGGCCATGGAGAGAGCTGATACAAGTGGAGAAGATTAGGGGAGAAGAAAGGCAAGTGATTACAGGGCAAGAAAGTGGAGCTACTGAGACAGCAGAGTGATCAAGAGAGGTTAATTTGAAAGGTTGTTAAGGGCCTATTTATGATGCAAGACGATGCTTAATTGCGTTGCGTGCACAAAGCTTGCTAATTACAAAAGTAGAAGGGATCAATTATTATATATGCAATTCATCAATCTTCTTTCTTTTTATTGAACCAATATCTAATTTAAGATCTTCGCTTCAGTACATTAATGAATTATTTAAGCTAATAATAAATATTATTAAATTTTTATTATAGACTCAACGTATAAATATATAAGATTTATATATTTAGTAAATGGGTATCATTATATATATGCATCTTAAATTTACGATAAATTAAATTTAAAAAAGAAAAATATCATTAATAAAAAAAATCCCTTTAATAATATATATAAGATTGAAAATGCTTTTTATCTAGGATGCTCATATTAGATTTCCCATTATGGGACGATGAAAAAAAGGCAGATTTTTTTTTTTCTTTCACTCTAATTATAACATTAAACAATGTATTAATTTAATGGAAATTTAAATTGGCTGATCGAAAAATTAAAAATTTGTAAGAATTTAATTTAATTTATTTTTTTAAATTAATTTTATATTTAAAATATGATAAATAAAAAAATTAAATAGAAATTAAGGAAAAAATTATATGATTGTGTGAAAATTTAATTCAATTTTATTCTTACATATGATTTATTAAAAATTAAAATTTATTTTTATAAGACAGTGTAACGTCATCATAGATCTAAGTAAATAAAATAAATATTTAATTTTTTTTTTAAATTTTTTCTGGATGATTAAAAAAGATTTCGTTGGTTTGGTCCCAACTTAAAATTTTTTTGTATTTATAAGTTAAATACAATAAAAATAAAATTTTCTAATATCCTTTTTTTTCCTATTACTCGTTTAACCCTGTATTAAACATTTAGTTAAAATCTTAAAATTAAATTAGTAGAATTTTATTAAACAATGTATGAATAGAATTTCTTAAAATTAAAATAGAAAATCTAATTATTAATGTTTTATATAAAGAACATTTTTTATTCTTTTGATAAAAGCATATGGGTGTACCTAATAAGTGAAGTTTCATGGATATAAAATTTTAAGGCTCCGTTTGTTTTACTAAAATTATTTTTTTTTAATATTTTTTATATTTTTTTAGTGTTTAAGTCATTTAGAAAAATAAATTAATTAAAAATATTTTTTTTTATAAAAAATTTAAAACAATTTTAAAAAATTAATTTTTAAATGAAAAAAATAAAGAAAAAGTCATTTTCTATTTTTTAAATTTTAATGTTTTTATTGAAATATGAAAATATTTATGCATATTTTTAATAATTTTATTAAAATGTGAAAACACTCATGTATACTTGATATTGTAATCAAATAATAGAAAATATTTTTTATATTGTAAAAAAAAATTTGTGAAAAATATTTTTTATATACAAACTATTTTACACGAAACAAACAGAGCTTTAAATTAAAAAAAAAATACTAATAAACTATGTATAAAGTAATATCTCAACCCATTAATTCAATGATATACTTCTTAGTTTATTTTATGTAATATGCAAAAAATTAACATAGATTATCATTTAAATCAGAATAATTACATGGAACTACAAGAAAACTAAAATATTTGTTTCAGACTTAACAAGAAAATGGAAAAGAAAGATAAAAGAAGAAAAGGGAATAAAGAGGGAAAGAAAGAAAACGGCAATTCAAAGTTCCTATTTTGATATTATTAAAAAAAAATTAAAAAAATTATATTTTAGTATTTTATTAATTTAATAATAAAAATTTTATTAAATTTAATTTTAAATTTTTTAAATATTATTTAATTAATATATTTTTTTAATAATAATTTTAATAATAATATCAAATAGACTTTAAATTCGCATAATTAACATGCGCTTGTGGTTTAAAAAAAAAATTAGTCACTTGTCGAACCAATTCTAGTCCACTTGTAATTAATCCAGTGGGGAGATAAGCTCAAGTTGCAAAGGCAGAGGAATTATGCAAAGGGAGAGGCGGTGGTGGTGCTTTAGTGGGAGATAGCTCACTTATTAAGGTTCTTTGAAGAAGTGATTTCTTCCTGTAGACTTTTTTTTTTTTTTCTGTCTGCTATTTTTTAATTTTAAGAGTAATTATAAGACAACTCAAATTCATATGACAATGAAGTTATTAACTTTAAATTAAATATTTATATTTATACATTAATTATATATATTTCAATTATTTTTATATAGATATAAATATTAATATTTAATTTTATAATTATTAAACTTATTCGCATATTTTCACATAAAATTAGCTTATATTAAATGTAACATTTAATTTTTATAAAGTATTTGATAGAATATGGTCGATGAGATTCCCTATGTTGTGGAAAGGTTCTTTTTCACACGCTGCTAAATCAACTGTATAAATTTGGATTCGGCTCTCTTCTATAGTTCATGATTTATATATTTATTAAGAAGTTTAATTTTATTTTTTGTAATTACCATCAAAATATATATAAATAAAACTTGTAATTAGGTTCCTTTTTCAGTGATAAAAGTACTATATTTGTGAATAAGATAAATTTATCAAATAATTTAATGAATTGATCACAACATGTGTTATCTTAGAAAGGTGAGTGCTTATTATCTCTATTTACTTCTTTTCAAATTCAATAATTGAAAATATTTATTTAAAAAATAGTTCAAATTGGATTAATTAGACTATCAATTCAGTTTAGTTTAGAATGATTTTTTGAACCTAATATCACTTCAAGAAATCAGCAAGAATTAAATCTGTCCATGAAAAAGAAACAAATTAATTGACTGAGAAAGTTTATCAATGAGGAGTTTTGAGCTGAAGCTACTGTGGAAGGTAATAATGGAGGAGGAGCCAAAGCTTTCAGTCTAGAGCCTTTGAAGTTCAGTAAAATTTAAGAACGACGCTTTGATTAATTAGACTCCGAGCTATTGAAAAACAAAGAAGAGGATTGAAAATTTTATTGATTTTGAGGCTTTTGAATCCTATGTCTTATTGAGTGTTTTAATTTTTCAATTTATTTATTGGAAAATTTTGTTATTTTCTGATTTATGAGAAATTTATTAATGAGTTGAAAATTTTATCCATTACTAGTTTGTCTTTTTTTGTGAAATTATTTGGGAGAGGGTAGAAAGAGAAAGCAAATAAAACAAGAAAATGAGAGAGAGAGAGAGAGAGAGAGAGAGAGAGAGAGAGAGAGAGAGAGAGAGAGAGAGAGAGGAGGAGAAATTATAAAATAAAATGGTGATTCCATGTATGATGCTCCAAATGGAATGGCAAGCCAATGATAAATAGACAAGTGTATATAAATGGATCCTATCAAATAATGATCATCTTATGATAAATCTTGAAAAAAATAATTATTCAATTATTTTAAATATTTATCTATATTTGATTGATTTGCCATTAAACTGTTTTTATGGAATAATGATTTCACTGTACAATTACTCGAGAAAGAGATTGTAGAAAGAGGGGGAAGAGAGATAGGAAAGAAAGGATGAGATCGAGAAAAGTAGAGAGCAGAAGGTGAGATAAAAAGAGATGGATAATCGGAAATGAAAAGTTTTAAATATTTAAGGGTAGTTAAGTAAATTCATTTTTTTTCACCATTAATATTAGGATAATAAATTAATATGAAAACTTATGATATCAAACATTGAAATTTTAGTATTATTTAAATTAAAGTTAAGAGATTTTTGTGATATAGATTAAAGTTGAGAGATAAAATTATTACAATCTCTAAGTTAATTAAGGGGGTGAATGAAAATTAGCCTTCCAAATTTAAATAGAAAATTCCTTATGCTAACATGTGTTGCTGTAGCAATCTCTTATAAAATGCTAGTATTAATTATGTGTCTTATGTCAAGGATTTTACTTACTTAAATATTGTCTATTATAGATTCAAGATATCAAATGTATTGTTGTAGCAATCTCTTATAAAATGTTAACATTAATCAGACGGTTTATATTAATTTTTTTTTAAATTTTATTTATCATAAATTTAATATTTACTTATTAAATATATAAATAAATTTTATAGATTTATATTTTAATTCATAATAAATCATGACTAAACAAGAATTTATAATGATTATCTAATGCTAGCATAAAAAAAAAAGGCATCAATTGTAAATCTAAGGAAATAATTCATCAACTTTATTTTGAATAATTACACCGAGCTACAAGACAAGAAACAATATTCTCCACACCCAATGCCCACAATCTACCTCAGAGGGGGCCCCCTCCCACTAGAAAACGATGGGCGAATTCTGCCCCGTGAACCTGAATCCTGCCAATTATCCTTCACGGGTCCCTAACTCGTGGTTCTCATCTTCACCCTCTGTCTCTATATAACAAGCGATTCCAGCTTCATCACCGCACAGTAGGAGGAGAAACTAAACGCAAAAAACAACTGCGCCTGATATATTAGATGATGGAGAAAGCAGCAGCAGCAGGGAGGTGGGTGGTGGTAATGGTACTGGTGATGGCAGCCATATTTGAAGGCACAAGGTCTTTAAACTTGTGTGACATGAATGACGATGGTATATTGGCATGCAAGCCATCAGTAAGCAAGCCAAATCCGGTGGATCCGCCAACGAAAGAATGTTGCAAGGCGCTTAAAGGTGCTAACTTGACGTGCCTGTGTTCATATAGAAATTCCCTCTTGCTGCCTTCTCTTGGGATTGATCCTGATCTTGCATTGGCTTTGCCTGCAAAGTGTAACCTCACCACTCCTGCCGGTTGCTAAGCCTATATTTATTTGTTGCTATTCATGCTTGTTCATGCTCTTGTTGAACGTATCTCTATAAAGAGAGGAGATCTTTTTCATAGTTATATTAATCATATTAATTAATATATAATTACAATTAATTAATATAATTAAGTATAAGTTATGTCATACTCATATTAATTATAAGAAAAATTTACTAATTAGGGTTTTCATCAATATTACAACTCAGTCCCTATATTTTAAAAATTGAACGATTTAACCTTACACTTATACTTCCGTCAAAATAAGAAAATCTTTCATTCAATATTGCTCTTAGTTTAAATGAAAAAAAATATATAATTTGTTTAATTAAAAAAAATTTACTATTTAACCTTTGAAATTGATTGATATTATGATTTGATTCTTATTTTTTATAAAATGAACAATTTAATTTTTCACTTATATTTTTTTTATTAAAATTACTTGTTATCAAATAAATTAATCTTTTTCTATTCTATAAAAAGAATTCAAGAAAATATTTTAATAAAAACAAAGTTAATAAGAAAAAAATAATTATCAAATATAAAGACTAAATCGTTTAATTTTTAAAATATAATGATCAAATTATAATGTCGATCAAAACTCAAAGACCAAATAATAAATTTTCCTTACTTGAATAAATGATATATTTGTCTTTTCACTTAAACTAATAGCAATACTAGACAAAATGACCTCTAATTTTGATAAAAATATAAGTAAGATACTAAATAATTCAATTTTCAAAATATAAGACTAAATCGTAATATCGATCAAAATTCAAGACCAAATAATAAATTACCCTAATTATAATTAATTCAGAATCTGACGAATTTTAACTAGTTTTTCTCTACATCAAGGCATCCGCGGCAAATTAATTGTCTGTTTAAAAGCACATTTTTATGAGACTTAATAACAAATTGAAAAGGCAAAACACATAATTCTAAGGTTTCTGTATTTTTTTTTAATTAAATACCTACATTTTGATTTGATCACGTTGAGTCTATATATATATATATATATATATATATATATATATATATATATATATATATATTGTTAAACTACACCGTTTTGTGAGGAGAATAAGGACTCACCATTACCATGATTCACCTTCCTCTGCAGACCCTATTGCAATTCTCAATTTCAATGGCAAATCCCCTTTTTCAATTTCTTTTGTTCAGCTTCTTCACAAAACAACTTGGAGAAATCTCGCGCACAGACTGGAAACGAGAAATTGAATCAATAAGCAATAGTCCTCACTTCACAAACCATTTTATACTGTGTTCAAAAGAAATTTTACAACAAAATGAGGTATTTTTTAAAATTTAAAATTTATATTTAATAAAATTCATATTTTATAAAATATGATTTTTTTAATTACATATAAAATATGAGTTTTGAAAACGTTTAAAATTTTTATTTTTCAATTTATCAAACAAATGAGTTGAAAATTTTTTCTTTAAATTTTTTTTATTTCTTTTAGATAATAAAAATTTTAAAAATTTTAAAATAATAAAATTTATTTTAAAAATTTTTTACTTTACTTTCATTGTAAAAAATTACTGGGAGTTCTCAATGCACGTAGAGTTTCCCTATAATTATATAAGACTTATTTTTAATTTTAAAAATAATTAACTTTTTATAAGTATAAGCAATATTAATTTAATATTTTATAATTTTTACGCCGCTTTTAAAATAAATTATTTATAAAAAAATTTTAATTAAATTCTTGTATAATCTTACTTATTTTTATTTCTTTTAAAATAAAATTTTAAATTTAACAAATTTGAATTCTAAATATGAAAATGAAAAAAATAAATGGGCATAGTATAATTTACTGTACAATTTAATCCATACTATTAGAATTTTAGTTAAATTATTTTTAATCTTAACGAAAATAATCAAAATTCTCTTTATTCTATTTTCAATATGAAAATAATTTAGTCTTTAAAATTTTATTTTATTAATAATTTAATCTTTTAGATTTGGTTAAACTATAAATTAGTCATTATAGTTTTAAAATTAAATAATTTAGACATTGATATTTTAATAAACTTACAAATTAATCTCTACTATTAGAATTTCATTTAATTATTCATTAAATTTAACAAAAATATCAAAATTCTTTTAATTCTAATTTAGTCTTTGAAAGTTTTATTTTAATAATAATTTACACTCATATTCATGTAATTTTCTTTATATGTAATAATATAATATAATATATGAAAATTTTATAAATTGATATATATATATAATTATTTATATATTATTAAAATAATAATAACATAAATAAAATTTTACAAATTATAAAAATTTAATTATTTTTACTAAAATTAATAATAATTTAACAGAATTTTAATCACAATTACTAAGTTATAGATTTTTTAAATATTAGAAATTAAATTACTTAATTTTAAAAATATAAGGGGTTAAATTGTAGATTTTATTAAATTTGGGAACTAAATTTAGTTTACTAAAATAAATTAAAATTGCATTGAATTCTGCTATCATTCTAGTTTGGAATAGTGTCAATTGGCGGGGAGATTCGAACCTCCCAAAACTCTCCACGCTAATTAGCAGCAGCAGGTCAAATGCCCAGTGGCGGCAAATTCATCAGGAATCATGTAGTGTTTCCTTCTTCTTTCTCAAATACAGCCTCTCCTTCTCCTAGTAATTGTACTCTACTTCTTCCTTCATGTATCCTTCTTCACATCATCATCCTCCTTTCCAGTGGCCACTAAAGCAACGCAGTCTCGCGTACCAACTGTGACGTGGTGGGCGTTATTCGGGTGAGGAATTGGGTTTTCAAGCCACAAGTGGTAGAACCCAAGAAGAATAATGGAACGAGAAATTGGATTCTTCCCAGTGTGAAACTCTACTCATAGGTGGAGAACAGGCCACTATTGTCCTTCAAGAAATGATTACCTTGTATATATCTCTCTGTGTCTTTTAGTTGATTCTGGAAAGAAATTGTTTTGCCATTTTATATGTTCTGATTTTCGTGCAAAAGTTGCTAATACAGATCAAGGAACTTTATATGCATTTTTAAATGTTTATTGACGTTTGACACTACAAGAAAACGAGAGAATAAATTTTCGTTAAAAGTTAAAAAGCGATTGTTGATTATTAATAACAGTAAAAATTAGTCGTTAAGTCGTTGTTATAGGCTCTGTCATTAAAAAGTTTAACGAGGACTTTACATAATTTGTAGTTAATAGTAATAACGTGAACATAATAATCAGTCGTTAAACTTATAGTATTAACTACTATTTTAGCCATCGTTAATATTATTAACGAAATAGAAAATGGTCGTTAAATTTGAATTAAAAGACTATTATTTTTACAATGTAATAATCTTTGATGTTGTCGTTAAAAATTATTAATGAAAAAAAATTAGTCGTTGAAAAATAGTAACAACAGTAAATAATAGTCGTTAAAAGTTATTAACGAAAAAAAAAGGTCGTTAAAAAGTTTTAACAAGATAAAAAGATGAATGTTAAAAACTATTAATGACAGTAAAAAGTAGTTGTAGAAAACAGTTGAGGAAGTAGAGAAACGGACGTTAAAATTGATAACAACAATAAAAAAATGGTTGTTAAAAATTATTAATGACCATAAAAATGGTTGTAAAAAAATATTAACAACAAAAAAAAGTGATTAATAACCAGTATGAACACAAAAATCGTCTTTAATAATGATGATTCAATTTCTTTTACTTTTAAAATACCTAAAATTTTAATATGTAATTAATAATAAAATAATAAATAATAAGCACTCATAAGTAAAATAATGCTCATAAATTATTCTGAATAATGTCATAACAAACTATCTCAAAATATTAGTTTAATATTAATTATTCACATTTAATTTGTGCATGTCAATAAGTTAAATACAAATATATAAATGTTGAAACAAAAATTAACAATATTTTCCCAATTACTTTAGAACATTTTCATCCAAAAAAGTTATTCCAATGCCTTAACCATTTGCAAAATCATATATGCAACAAAATATAAAAATATAATTAGATTACAAGAATTTTAAAACCCCAATAATAACTTGAAACAAGCTTCACATTTAATTTAAAATTTGTTAATATTTTATTTCTAAACAATTTTACTATAAATGTCAAATAAAAAATTCGACAGAGTTCCGTTTGTATTTTAGACATTTCTAAAATTTCAAACAAGCAATTCAAACTCACAACCTGCATAAAACTTAACTTCAAAAATACTAATAAGCTTCCAATCCAATTCTCATACTCCTCAATTTAATTATATTCATTTATCTTTAATAAATATATAATCAAGAAATACATTTCCATTTATTTATGTACAACTTAAAATATAACCTATATTAAATACAATATAAAAAATATAATAGATGAAAAATAAGATAATTTACCTTCTCACAATCATATAGGTTGATCTGTAGATGGAGAAGTTCCAAATGGAGCATTAGAATGTTTGCTCAATAGTAAGTCCTCAAAGTGTTTCATCCTAGCTTCTACTTCAGACAAACGATCCTTAAGCAATCGATTCTTCTCTTGAAGGTCAACATTACTGGAATGAGATTTCTTTACTTCTTTTGCCTTCATTCCAACCCTATAACCAATTACATGATTGCGATGTCATGTTTCAAAATATTATTCTACTACCTCCATATGAGACAAAGAAGGGTTGGATTGGATGACATCATGAATTTGATCCTACAATAATTATGATTAATTAATGACACAAATATGACAATTTATGAAAAGAAACACATTTGCAATAGAACTAATATAACATATATATTTCTCTTGAACGTTAGAGTCTATCAAATCTGTACCCTTCTTATGAGTTTCAAAGAATATAGTTCCTAGGTCTGGTGGATTACCATCCTTGCCTCCCTTTATAAAATACAATATTGTTACATAATAGCATAATATATTTAATCTCTAAGGTATAAAAGCATGAAAATTTTCACTAATATTATCAAGTCATAGATAATCTGCCTATAGGGTTTGCTACCAGTACGATGAAGCATATTTAAATATTTTCTATTCCCAGAGTTTCGAACACTTGTTTCCTATATTAACAAGGTATTTAAAAACATTATATCAATCAATTTTAAAGAATAATAAAACTGAAGATAAGCATATTTATATTTAATTTATATAATTTCTAATATTAGTGAAATAAAATGTTTATACCTTAAACTTTGTGGTGCAAAAATGGTTCTTAACTAACCAGTCCCAATCTTCTTGATGCATCCCATGAGGAACATTTTTCAATATCTCTGGAAAAGAACCACAAGAACTTATATTGTGGCGTTTCAAATCTTCTCTCCAAATATTCTACAAATTATTCATATACTCTAAAGTCTTTTTCCGATATAGCTCAATATCAATATTCTTAAATTTCTCTTGCAAAAAGAATTAAAATGAATGAATAAATATAAATTAAATCAATCAAAATTTTTGCTGAAAGTAAAGTACCTTGACCGAATCCCACGTATGATTCTTTACATCTTCTCCAATTTGCTTCCATGAGTGCACTCTTATTGGACAAATATTCGGGTCACGCACTATTTTGCCCAAGTGTCTTGACCATTCTGCATGATTTTCTCTAATAACTCGATTATTATTAAAAATCCCCATCTAGTTTCTCTCCATCCTTTAATGCTGCAACCTTTTTACCCTTATTCATTCCCTTTGTTTTTCTCTTTTTTGCAAAGTGGCAATATCTAAAAAAAAAATTGCTAGAACCTCATTAGTAATATAGAAATAATATATCAATAATAAATAAGTATAATAAACATAAATTATTAATAATGTATATGATAATAATAATTTGAACCTTCATTTTCTTCTTCCTGCAGTGGACTCTCTTCTTCTATTATCTCAAAATCTTGAGCAGAAGTGTTATTATTTTGACGTTGCCTTGTTGTATTATATTGCATAGTATCAAAATCTATCAACATTAAGAAAAAAAGTAAATTATTAGTGTAAACTAAATTCACAATCCTAAATGAAATAGAAAAATAGGAATTGAACCTTTATGTACTTGTTCAAGTATTTGTTCTTGTATTCCATTATTGTTTTCCCTAGGATCAACATTTTGAAATAGAGAAATGTCATCATGTAGCTCTAACATATTATGTGCAATCGATGCAGTTTGACTTTGTGTGGATGTCACAGGGAAAAATGATCTTGATCGATGTTCGCGTCTCTTTGCCCTTCCTAATGCACCTGGTGGTATGAATGAATTCTTCAATATATTTGTCCTATGTCATTTCTTTTTTTGTGACCCCCTTCCTAGCATCATGTACCTAGAATATTAGCACATCAAATATGTAAATTACAATTTTTTTTTTTCTTCAAACCAACAAAATATATCACGACATAAATAAATATGGGAAAAAAGACAAAATGAAATGTAAAACTATGTTGAATAACTTAATTACACATATATATCCAAAATAAAATAAGTATATACTATAAAGTTTATTTCTAAAAGAAACATTAGACATTAGCATTCAAATAATAAAAATTAAATAAACTTCATGATCCATGTTTTCTTTTCTTTTTTGTTGAAGATATATCAACTATTTGTGACTCCACATCCATCCTCTTCTAACTAATTTTGTCATTTGCATCAACTGTAGTCATCTCCACATATTCAGGACTAATAGATTCATCATGTTGATATGCTTCACCCCTTTGATTCAAATCAATAGGCTCAATGTCTTCTTCTAATGGTATGTCATAGGAATCTCGTGGATGTGCCTTTATCACACAATGCCAACCTTTGTGAATATTGTCTGGGACATAAAAGACTTGTGATGCTTGGTTGGCCAATATGAAAGGTTCATTTGTTTTCAAAGTTCGTTTGCAGTTAACACTAACAACCCCATATTCATCCATTTTAACTCCCCTGACTTGATCATAAACATCCCACTAATTGCAATATAACACTACACGTCTTCCTCCAAGATATTGCAACTGAATCTCAGTTAAGACACCGTAGTAATCTATGTTTTCAACTTCATCACCAATATCTCCAAATACAACAATGCCACAATTTTGTGTCCTCAAACCATTGTCATGAGATTCAATATGAAACCTATACCCATTAACAATATAACCATTAAAAGATGTCACATATCGAGTAGGATTGCATGATAATGAGAGTAAAGCTCCCATCATTTGACTTGGGTTGTTTTTGTTTAACATGCAACCTATAAAAAAATTGGTTTGAAAAAATGAAAACTTAATTTCTAGTGGTTACAAACAATTAAAATAATTACTCAAAACACATACAAAACTTAAAGAAACACATACAAAACTTAAAGAATGGTTACTCACTCCTGCAATATTGCAGGGTCAATTCTCAACATCTGTCACTCATGGAGAATTTGGCATATTAACATCTTGAATCTAAAAGAATTGTGAGAGAACTCAACAACAATCTATTCCATAAAAGTTATGATTTCCAATCTAATTGATATCTAAAGAATAAGTCAGATGCAGGACACTAAGAAGAGTTTTAATGAATAAAAACCCAATCTGAAAATGATAGAACTAAAGAAATCTAGAAGAGAAGAAAGGATTTGAGTGGCTAAAATTTGTAATTATTTGCAGGATTTCAGATATGGTTTTACTGTCAAAATAAAGATTCTAGGCTTCACATTAGAATTCCTTAGGCATTAACCCCTGTTTATAAATTCTAGTGCTAATCAATAATTAATATAACTCTCATATGAAGTTCCCTTACTGCAACCAAATAAATTTGAACTATTTAATTCAATTATCCAATATTAATCAATTTAATTTCTAACTCTCCCTGTCCTCCTCCATCTTTCTCTTAATCTTCCCCTTCTTTTTCACCTCCTCCCCTTTTTTCTATTTCCTCTGAACAACCCATATTAACATCTTGAATCCAAAAGAATTGTGAGAGCACTCAACAACAATCTATTCCATAAATTATGATTTCCAATATAATTGATATCTAAAGAATAAGTTAGATGGAAGATAGCTAAGAAGAGTTTTTATGAATAAAGATCAAATTTGAAAATGGAAGAACTAAAGAAATCTGGAAGAGAAAGAAAAGATTTGAGTGGCTAAAATCTGCAACTATTTGCAAGATTTCAAATATGGTTTTACTATCAAAATAAAGATTCTAAGCTTCACATTAGAGTTCCATAGGCATCAAGCCCTTGCTCATAAATCCTGGTGAAAACAAGCATGATGTGCATCAGGATCAACTTTCAATTTTAAGCAGCTAATTTTAACAAGAAATAGGGTTAGTCTATATTATTATCATTTATCATTTTTATTAACTAATTAAAACAACATATGCTTGTTGTTACATAAGCACATGCACAAGAAAAGCCAGGCATTATGTATCATCTTCACCACTTTAAATAATGTTGACAATAAGAGATAAAATGCAAATGAAGGAAAATACTAACTTGTGCTTGGTGGGTTGTTCAAACAAATACTAACAGATGTATGCTCTAAACATCACAAGAACGTTTAGGAGTTTAACAAGAGATGAGGATTAAGGCAGTGGAGGGAAAGGAGAAGGCCTTGTTGTTCAGTTAGAATAGAAGGTGAAGGGAAAATGAATGTAAATTATTTCCCTCCCTAGCAAATTAACAATTACACATACAGGTATTAAAGCACTTAGAATTTAAAAATTAAATTGGGAGAAAAAGAACCCTAGGCAGAACTTCCATTTGGATACTCACCTTATCCCTGATCAGAAGCAGGACAGCTATCCTAACAAGTACATCTTGTATTCTAAGTCCTTCTTTAGGAACACCATCCACAATCAGATGAAAACAACATATTAGTAGTAGATCAAACAAAGCAGCAAAGAATTTGTAACGCAAGACAATATAAAATTCATGATGAGAGAATCAATCACCTGCAAAGTTTGGCGAGTCAATTATATCTTCAGTAATGTGAGACAAGAAAAGAACCCCATAACTGGAATTGAGGTTGAAAAGACACCAGAGATCAGTAGAGAAATAGGCACAACATGTGGCTCAAAAACAAAGAATAAGCAAATTCATACATATTAAACTTGGCGGAAAAAAAAAATGAAAGCACAGCACTCTTTGAGAAAGTGATATGGAGGTATGAAAATTAGATTACTAAGCTATGATGAAAAATGCCAATATGATTCTAGCCTGTAGCTGGACTTATGGATACGATGATTCTCTATGAATAAGAAGATTGTAGACGCATCTCAAGCTCAATGTGTGTCTTGAAGAATGTTCTTATAATGATCATAAATGGTATTTAAGACTTTTCACAAGATTTAGGCATTTAGATGAATGTCGTAATTGTACACTTTACAAATGGGCTTCCTAAATTTGCATAAAAATGTTGAAAATATATGCTTCAATTTCTCAATAAAAGAAACCATAATTGCGTGAAAACTAAGCAAATGCATCTTCTAGCAATTACAGGCACATGCACATCCCAACAAACAAAGAAATAAAATGAAAATATCAATGCAAGACTTGAAATGGATGGTAATTTGATTTAAAAAAAGAAGAGGAAATGTGTAGAAAATTTATGTTTTATTTGCATCATTTAGTGGCCATTTGGTACTTTAGGAGCATAATGAAAGTAACAACCAACAGAACAACAGGTAAGGAATTCATTCCATCATTGTTGATCCTTAGGCATCAAGCCCTTCCTCATAAATCCTAGTGTTGATCCTGCAGTAAATAATTAATATAATTCTCATATAAAGTTACCTTGCTGCTACCAAATAAATTTAAAATGTTTAATTCAATCATTCAATATTAATCAATTTAATTTGTAACTCTCCCTCTCCTTCTCAGTCTCTCTCTTTATCTTCCCCTTCTTCTTCACTTTCTCCCCTTTTTTCAATTCTCCCCCTTTTCCTCTTAACAACCCCATATACCCTTCCTAAGACTTGACATGCTAGGTGATCATAACCTAAATCTTTACATACAACCAAGAACCAAGACTTAACATCTAGGAGCAATCCGCATCAAACATCAAATGAACAATTCCAACTAATCAAGATAGAAAATTTACAGCAAACAGATGAAGAAACTAACACGTAAATCAACAAGACCCAACAGTCCAACAAGACCCAACAACCAAGAAGAGCATAAAAAACCTCCAAGAATCTCCATATCACATAAATCACAATAGGAAATAATTAAAGTGCCTAGCTGAATGGATGAAAGAACACCACAAAATAAAATCAAGTTCTTCCATTAGAACATGCAAGAGAAAGTTTTTCCCTCAAAAATATAATCAATTACATGGTCTGAATCAAAACTTGCTAAACAAATTTAGCATCAAAAGGAACTCATCAATTGGAATGGGAATTATAAATGTAAAACATACTTATTGAAGACACACCCACGCAGAAATACTTCTGAATCCACCCTTGGCAACAAGTGAAAGCGTTCAAATCTAGGTTGCGAGAATCTGGAACACTCAATTTTGAATGGAACCCTAAGGACCAATTAACTCTACTCTTATACAACCCTATGAAACACGTATGTTAAGGCTACAACACTAGGGAGAAATCAATTTTGTGTGGAAGTTACTAATTGGAAGGAATTAGGAAACCTCAGAGACAAAAGAAAAAACCCGCTGGAGGGAAACCAAATTCTAAAAGGAAAAAATATAATTAATCAATAAGGGCAATATTTTTCCTCGTAAAAGACTTTCAAAAATTGAGAAAATAAATCAATAAAAAAAGTTTATATATGACGACCAAATTTTATTATTTAACGAGGGAATTTTATAATGGTTGTTAAAATTTTACATAATTACAACCAATTATAGTATTGGTCATTATTCATATATTATTAACGAGGAAATAATAATTTGGTTGTTAAAATTGGTCATTAAAAGTAACAATTCTTGTAATATGAGTTTTTGGGTTCTTTTTATTCACAAGATTTTTTATGATAGTTTTTGAACAAGTCAATTAGTCATATGTTAAAGTTCATGCTGGATAATCTGCATTTTCTTTTTGAAATGGAAATAAGCATGAATCATATTGTTAATATAATAACCAGTACACCTTGAAATTAGGCATATTATTACCTTATATCACTTCTATGAGGTGAAAGGGCGAGTATATAGTAAGCAATCTATTGGATATGAACATAAAAACTGGAAGGTGATTTCGAGGTTCTCAACATGTTATACCCTAGCATTTATTAAGTCTCCAAAGTCTCAGGAAGATGTGAATCCAATGAAAAGATTCCTTAATGAATTAGGTGATAACTTGTCTCTTTAAGCGTTAATCATAGCAGTGACAGAACTCCAAAATCATGCCATATTAAAGTTTTGTCTATGGGTCCGATCTACTAATTGTTCATAAGAACATCAGGAGGCACACTATACCAAAAATTCTGGTTAATGCTTGTAATCTTGTCATTTGATACATCTGATATTGCTAATTTTCTAAGCTTAATTTGTTCACTTCTCAATTCTGCATTGCCACATCACAGCCTCCCCCCCCCCCCCCCCAACCCACCCCACACACACACACCCCTTTCCTCCTCTTTTGGGGCCTTTTGTTGTTAAAGCAAGTAATTAAGTCTAACATGCATAAAATTATCCTCTTGGTGCTCTTAGCAAGCTCAGTATTGAAATCTGGACTCACTGATGGTTGTTTTGTTGCTTGTCAAATCATATATGATGGCATAGTTGGAGGGCATGAACATGGAGGAAGCGTATAAGAAGGTGGCAATTGAAGAGTCTACACAAGGTGTCATTGGGAAAAGAGTTAAGAGATGGAATCAGGGTTTATGATGGCTCTGGTTTACAAGATTCAAGTTGATGAAAAGGACCAAGATGATAAGGTAATATTATGACATTACACTTGGTTTGCTTGTATTTTTCTAGACTGCTCAGTGTCTATCTATAGTTTCATCACATTTAATTTATGTCAAATTTGTTTGAATCATACATTTTGATTTTGAAGGTCTTGAATCTACTGTAATTGGACATTGGAAGATATTGAGACCTATCAATGCTTTAAAGCTGCATATGGACTTTTTTAATCTGCAGCATAAACATAGATAATCTTTGTTATCCTGCAATGTCATTTGGTTTTTTACTATTGAAGTTTTCATGTTATGGACTATGGAACCATGGATGCATATTTATTATTAAGTTTATCTGTATTAAATGTTTTAAAACAACTTACATGTGAGATTAATATTAAAAGTTTCAAGAACTTATTATTATTTTTTAATCACATTTATAGGTCTTTTTAGTACTCACATCACATTCCATCATTTGTTGAATCGATCACATTGACCCTATCATCCTACATACTAGTCAGTTTATTCATTGACATTTTTGCACCGGGAATAATCAGGCAGCTAGGTCTACCACTTAATTGTAAGGCCATATGCTGATGGGAACTTAGATACTAGGCATTCTGACATAGCTAGGGGTGGCCAAGGCCATTTCTGGGGGACTAGAACCAACCTTAAGGGTTATCCTTGGTTCTAGTTCGGTTCTAATTTTGATCAAATTTAACAGTTGAATTTTTAGGTTAGCGGCAACTGTAAACTCATTGCTAATTTGCTATTTAGTTTAGTAGGCAGTAGGCAGTAGGCACCCTATCTATCTTTCTCTTTCACATACGAGTTCATTAGGTGTATGGCATTCTTTACAGTTATTGTTTTTTAACAAAGTATTAAAGAGATCGAGTAGAGTTATTCTGCTTAAAGCATCTAATGCTTCAATCTATAATCACTTCTACTTCTGCAGCAATTAGAAATAAAAAATTGATTGCTGCAAAGTATCCATTTTGATTATTGGCATTGATGTTTTTCTGGCATATCATAATCATTTCTTGTCATTGATACTTCTTCAGACAATGGAAACTTGGCCAGTTGTTCCAGATTGAAAACTACTTGCAAGGCTTGTTTTAATCAGAGAAGCTAGGAATACGATGGGAGGTGGAATACTAGATGAAAGAAATGACTGTGATTTCAGTACACTTCCCAAATCTCAAGACTATTTTCTTAATTCAAGATATGTCACATCAAATGTGCTAGGCCGATTCCAATTGGCTTGCCTTTGTTTTTTAAAATTAATTAAATAATTAATCAGTTCCCTCCTGAACTCCACCTAAGTAGTTTGTACTTAGTCGATCCTAAGCCCGAATAAAGGAGGAGGGTTGCGGTAGGTGACAACCAGCGTAAAAATTTTATCACACCTCATGATATGGATTCTTACGATACAAATGTTGGGGCATCCTCTACTTATGATGCGCTACATCGGAGCCCGGGTGTAGTGAGTAATATGCAAGGGTTTAGAGCATTCATCAAAAGCAATACGCCATGTCGACGCCCAGGTGTGGTGTTAAATAAGCAAGGGTTCTCACATCATGGATGGGTGTGAGTAAAAAAGTTAGTCCATAGAATAGATAGTAGAATAGATAGTGGAACAAACACAAGATAGGCATAGAAGACAATAAAAAATATCATAAAAGGAGATCAATTAGAAAGGAATATGATAGGAGGACAATTAGGGTTAGTACTTGGAATGTTGGACCACTTACAGGAAAATTAATGGAGCTTGTGGATACCTTGGAAAGGAGAAGGGTGAATATTGTTTGCATTCAGGAGACTATATGGGTAAAAGAGAAAAACAAGAAAGTGGGTAATTCAGAATACAAACCATGGTTTACCAGAAATGAGAGGAATAAGAACGGAGAGGAACAAGAACGGAGAGGGCATGATCATAGACAGGACATTGAAAGATGCCGTAATATCTATAAAAAAAGTAGGAGATAGAATTATACAAGTAAATCTAGTACTAGAAGAAGAAACAATAAATGTAGTTAGTGCTTATTGCCCCATAAATAGGACTAGATAGTGAGAGTAAACAAAGGTTTTGGAAATATATGGATAATCTAATGCAAAGCATACCGAATGAAGAGAATGTTCACATCGATGGAGACTTGAATGGACATGTAGGAAGTGATAGGCAAGGTTATGAAAATGTTCATGGAGGTTTTGGTTTTGGTAGCTGAAATGAGGAGGGGAAAAGCATCTTGGATTTTGCCATGGTGTACGACATAAAACTAGTAAATACCTACTTTATAAAAAAGGAGTGGCATTTAGTGACTTTCAAAAGTGAACAATATAAAAGCCAAATTAACTTCTTCTTAACCAGGAAGACAAATAGAGCTCTATGCAAGGATTGTAAGGTTATTTCGAGAGAGGCTTTAATAAGTCAACATCGATTAGTGGTCTTAGATGTCAAGTTTAGGAATAATTCAAGTAAGGCTAGAAGAAATATTACAGCTCGAACAAAGTGGTGGGAGTTCAAAGGAGTAAAGCAAGTGAAGTTCAAAAATGAGCTTCTTGAGTCCGAAACATGGAAGCTGGATGTGGAGACTAATGGTATGTGAATACAAATGGCATCAAAGATTAGAGAAGTAGCTAGAAAAGTAATTGAAGAGTCTGGAGGACATGGACCACCCTCAAAAAAGAGATGGTGGTGGAATGAGGAAGTACAAAAGGCAATGAAGAGAAAGAGAGAATGGTATAAGAAATTACCTAAGTGTGATAATAATGAGGCTTATGAACAGTACAAGATACCAAAGAAAGAGACAAAAAGGCGATTAGTCAAGTAAGCGCGCAGGCCTTTGAAAAGTTATATGAGAAACTTGGAACTAAAGAAGGGGAGAAAGATATTTATAGATTAGCAAGGAAGAGAGAAAAGAAATATCAAGATCTCAATCAAGTTAGGTGCATTAAGGATAAAGAAGGAAAAGTGTTAGTGAAAGATGAGGACATTAAAGAAAGATAGAGAAATTATTTTGATGATCTCTTTAATAATAGTCAAAGTGATAATAGCGTTAATATAGACTACAAAGCAATAGAAAAGAATGTGAATTACACTAGAAGGATTAGATCTTCAGAAGTAAAGGAAGTACTTAAGAGAATGAAAGTGGATAAAGCCTGTAGACCCGATGGAATATCAATTGAAGTGTGGAAGTGTTTGGGAGATGTGGGAGTGGCATAGTTAACTAAATTATTTAATAAGATTATAAACTCAAAGAAAATGCCTGATGAATAGAGTAGAAGTATTTTAGTACCTATTTTTAAAAGTAAAGGAGACATACAGAGTTGCTCAAACTATAGGAGAATTAAACTAATGAGCCATATTATGAAGTTGTGTTCCAAGAGACATCTTATGGAGAGTGTTAGAATAAAATAGAGTATCTATTAGGTACATACAAGTGGTGAAAGATATGTATGAAGGAGTAACTACTATTGTGCGCACAATGAGAGGGGACACAAGAAATTTCCTATCTCAGTTGGATTACACCAAGGTTCAGCTGTGAGCCCTTACCTTTTTACATTAGTTATAAATGAATTAACGAAACATATACAAGAGAGTATCTCTTGGTGCATGATGTTTGTGGATGATATAGTTTTGATAGATGAGACGCAAGAAGTAGTTAATAGAAAGCTAGAGATTTGGAGAAGTATTCTAGAGTCAAAGGGCTTTAAGTTAAGTAGAACGAAGACATAATATATGCATTGCAATTTTAGTGAAGGCCGAACTAATGATAGGGAAGGAGTTAGTTTGGATAGAGTAGTATTGCTCCAAAGTAATTACTTTAAATATCTCGACTCGATCCTTCAAGTAGATGGGGGAAGTGAGGAGGATGTTAGTCATAGGATTAAAGCCAGATGGTTAAAGTGAAGATGTGTCACGGGAGTTTTATGTGATCCTAAGTTTCCGAATAAGTTGAAAGAAAATTTTACCGTACAGTTATACAACTGGCAATGTTATATGGTAGTGAGTTTTGAGCAATGAAGGAGCCGTATGTATCTAAAATGAGAGTTGCGGAGATGAGAATGTTAAGGTGGATAAGTGGTCATACTAGACTAGATAAAGTTCGTAATGAGAGTATTAGAGAAAAGGTAGAAGTTGTGCCAATTTAGGATAAGTTGAGAAAATAGAGATTGAGATGATTTAGTCATGTGAAGTGTAGACATACGGAGACTCCAGTTAGACAAGTAGAGCACATTGGGTTAGAGGATAGAAAGAAAAGAAGGGATAGACCTAAACTGACTTGGAGGAGGATAGTACAATATGACCTAGAAGCATTACACAGTTCTAAGAATTTAACCCAAAATCGTTTAGAGCGGAGAAAGAGAATCCATATAACCGACTCCAATAAATTTTTGGAATAAAAGCTTAGTTGAGTTGAGTTTTATTAGTTCCTTCCTACATTTAGAAGAACTCCAGTAAAAAATTGTTTATATATATTGTTTTAACGTTTCCAATGGCGTGATTATGGACCTTGTTAATGCAGGCAAACTTCCTAACCAAACTAGTGGCTCTGAAGCCAGGGAATACTGTCAGGGAAATGATAAAAAAACTAGTGCTAGGAAAGATGAAGGT
The DNA here is from genome assembly GCF_030052815.1 of Hevea brasiliensis. Classification (NCBI taxonomy): domain Eukaryota; kingdom Viridiplantae; phylum Streptophyta; class Magnoliopsida; order Malpighiales; family Euphorbiaceae; genus Hevea; species Hevea brasiliensis. The sequence continues at coordinate 8,442,226 of NC_079502.1, forward strand.
ACTGGTAGTTTTGCTACCGAGGAGTAAGACACTCGGAGTTGAAGTATTTCAAGTGGAATTGCAGGAAGAGTGAGTTTGATTTCACTAAATGTGTCAGCATGGGCACAAACATGCATATGTTGTGCATATGCTCATAAATTACTGGCTTGAATACTGATTTGCTTCTCTTTTCCTTTGGTTTATTCTTTAACTTGAATAATGCTAATTTTCTTGTCATGGTTCGCATTTCACAGCCTAGTGTGACAGGACAAAAACCACTTCCTGTTCGCCCTGGCATGTCTCTTGAGACTGTCACGAAGGTATCCATTCTTTTGTCTGTTTTGTTTTTCACACTTGTGTGCATGTTGCTTCTGATGTTGTATAATAGTGTACTGGAGGACCTTCTTAGAAGGTCAGAAGGAGATTACTCAGACTGGAGGAGAAAGTGAAGAACAAAGATGTTTGCGTCTAGAGTCTAAACTGATAATATTTTTCATGTCTTCTTGTTTAATGCTTCAGTCTATCTGATTGTCTCTCATTGACTTGTGCAATAATCAATGCAATTGGCCATTATGCTTAAATACTAACTGATCAATTATCCTTGGACTTGTAACGTCTTAGGTGGTATATAATCCGGAAATGTATCTGGCATTACAGCACAACATCTAGAATGGGTAAATTCTTCTGTTTCTAACACAACTTAATCTCTCCCTCTATCTTCTCTCTCCCTCTCTGTGCCTCATGTAGCCTTTTGTTCTCTCTTGTTATAATTGTTTTCTTTGTAATTCATGCTAAAGTGGCATAGAAACTTTCTGGTGATTTCTAAATGCAAAACTATAGTTTATTGAGCTCCAAAAGTTAGCTTAGACCCCGCCATGGTCCTGGTTGAGCCTGAAACTGAATCTCTCAAACACAGGACCAGAACCAGTCAACAGTTCACAAGCCCAAACTGAACTGAAGCCATCTTGAAGAAGGGCCTATCCTAGTCCCTCTCCCCTTGGACCTTGTACCAAACCAGTCTGGTTTGAACCAATTTTTCCAAAAAAGACAAAAAAAAATCAACTATTGGATTGCATCAAATCCAAATCGAACTAGAACCAAATTGAAACTGCTGGAACCGGTATGCTCTTTCGTACCACTTCATTAACTCTATACTAGCTGAGAGTTTTGTAGCTTGTTTGCATCACACATATACGGATATGTTTGTTGAGTTTGCTTCTCATGTTATAATTTGTTCATTTGGCAGCCATATTATTATCCTTACAATACTTGCTAGTTTGTTTGTTTATTTGTTTTCCGTGCGTCCATGTTACATCAGAAGACTCTTCAAGTTCTTCAGGAAATAGCATTCTAGCATTCTGGAGGTAAAAGATAACTCATCACATTATACAGTAAAAACCAAATTTTGCCCATAATGTGCTGTTGGCGGAAGGTTTCTGCCAAGTTGTGAAATATCTTATAGTTGCGAACCACCAATAAGCTGCTAATTGTTGGATTTGTTAAACTCCAATAGAAATATATATATACATATATATATGACACTGTTAGATGAAGTAACATTCACTGCAGTTCAAACCATGCTTAAGGTGGTGACTCCCGATGGAAAAACTCAGCAGTCTCTTATGCTAAGAATATTTCCAAGTGACAAATGAGATGTCTCAAATTGGTAGCAGCAAACAATCAAGCTCAGACATTAACAAGCACGTAGATTTACTGCATAGTAAGTATTCGATTCTTGAAAATACTGGGTGAATTCTGCATTTGTTTAGTGTATGAGGTGAAGGTGTCCAGGGTGATGATTTCCTTAATTAAGTGTACTATAATTATACCCGTTAATGATATCTTCAATGATAAACAAATCAAATCCGTATGTAGATGAAATCATACTTTTATTGCACACCAAATCAGCTAACAATGATGAAGATTCAAATTCCAGTTAACAAGAGTAGAATGCCATGTGGGGAATGGGCCTACTTGATGTACCCTATTGATATATTGGGATTAATGTAGACCTTGGTAATGATTTGAATGTTGTGAGTAGTAGAAGCAAACACAGCAAGGATTGCTACATATTCCCGCAATTATTTTCTCAGCTTTTCCCCACAAGCTTCCCTCATTGCCTTATTGCCTTTGCCCATTGGTTTTGCCTTTTTAGTGAAGTAAACCTAGTATATGCATAAAACTCTTATCTGTTTTGGATTTGACATGAAGCATTGTCTAATATGTATCTGACTATCTCTCTTGCCCCACTTTGTTCTAGCAAATGCTGTTTTCCCTTGCTCTTCTCTCTACCTTCTTGGTGTTCTGCATTAGCTCTCTTCTTTTTCAAATTTGTTCCCTTTACTTAAGATCAAGCTAATCCCTAGTTGACATCATTTGCAATACCCTGTAACATCACCTGATTGCAAAATAAATAAATAAAATTGAACCCTATTGATTCAAGTTTTAATCCTAGAGAACATTTGTTATCACTATTTTATTGTTAATTTGTAAAGTGGAGATGATCTTTCTTTTCAAAATTGCATATGGATTTGGATAGCAAACCTTTGTTTCATTGCACGCTGCAAATCTTCTTGTTGGTCCCCCTTGAAATAATGTTTGCACATTTTTCCCTCTGCTTCTTGTTGAGAGATGATATGTATGTGCATTGTGTTCAAGATATAGACACTTGCTTTCAAATTGCCATTATTTTAATATTTTAAGAATGATTAAAAAAGTTGTACAGAATATATAATCTAGCATATCTCGATAAAATTATCATAATTTTATTAAAAGAAAACACTTAATATAGTTGCAGGTGATGCAACTGTGTATTGATTGATGTAGATTTTTGTATTGTATATAATGGAATTTACAAGTCTCAAAATTTTCTTTTATATATATTCAATATAAGGTAGATTTTATATAAAAATGAGTTTAATAATTATTAAATATTTATATAAAAACTTTTATAAAATTAATTAAAATATATATAATGAATATAAGTATATTAATATAAATATTTAATTTAATAATTATTAAATAAGTCGAGCTTATGTATTTGATTATAATTAAAATTTTGAAGCTTTTGTACTGCAGTAATCAGGAAACGGGAGCAAGGGAAGGTCGGTTGCAAAGGGCAATATTCATATCTCTCTCTGTGGTCCCTCCATTACATGGCTCTTTCTTTAGCTCGATAACCTAGTTTAGGTAGAATGGAATTAATTATCATATAAAATCGTAGGTTGTACCATTCATGTGCACCATGCATGCCACTCTTCTCTAACGGCTACAATCTACCACTATTTCACTTTCAACATTTTACTTATTCAAAATTCAAAATCCAACGGTAATAAAATTTAATATAATAATTTTTTTAATATTAAAATATTTCTATATTCATTTTACCAATTTTTTCAAGATTTATAATTACTCTTTTTAACGGTAACTTTTTCAATAATCAAATAGTTCTTAATATTTTTTTAATATTGAGGAGAGGAATATTGAAATAATAATTTAAATTAGATATAATTTTTTAATATATTAAGATTTTGAAGTTTTCAGGAAAAATTAATTTTATGTTGTTTTTTCTTTTTTTATTATACAATTTTGTTGTCTGACTTCTCCAATCTTTCATACTTCTCATTTGATTTTTTTTAATATGCTATTTGTTTTTTTTTTTTTTGGTTATTTTTTTAATATTAGTTAAGAATTTTATTGAAAGAATTTTAATGGACTTAATATTGATGAAATTTTAAATGTACAATGAAAAAAACTAAAATATTATTGGAAATATCGAATAAAAATTTTATATATATCATAAAAAATATATATTCTACATATCTAAATTGGAATGGGTAAATGCTTTCACATTTATATACGATTATGGAACTGTTTTATTAATATTTCAAAAAATGCTTTATATTTTTTCACAATTGTATCATAAATTAGTTTTCTTAATAAATATTCTGAATTTTGAACTTCATTACAATTGAATCTATTGTTAATTATCTCATTCAATATTAATAAAGGTGTTAAGTCAACACTTTTAATCTCTTAAACTAATACTAATTAAACTTAATTTATAATAACAAAATTATTTCTAACAGAACCGACACCACTTCTATTAAGAAATATTCTATCTACTCACTCTTTGGCTACTAGCTTCTCTCAACCTCTATGCTTCACAAAGCTATTCAACACAAATTTTCTACACCCACTTACTTCACCATAACTGATCAATGCACTTATTCCTTCCCTACCTTGATGTGCCATTACCTCTATAATGCTCACTTTTGATCAACCTAACTCTGCCCTTATGAATACTCAATCTCACTCCCCATTAATATTCTCTCTCAACAACTCAACCAAACTAATCTTGATAGTCCTAAAACAAGACCTATTAATTAATTAATTGAGGTTTATTTTATTGTAACTTGAGTTTAATTAGTTTTAATTTGGAAGATTAGAAGTGTTAATATTGCACTTCTATTAGCATTTAACAGGGCAATTAACATTGAATTCAATTGTACTAAATTTTAAAGTTTAGAATATATTTATTAAAAAAATAGTTTAAGATACAATTGTAAAAAAAGGTAAATTTTGAAATTTTTAAAACATTTTTTTCATTAGAATTAACAGTGGAATAGACGGTGAGTGCAACTATAAAATAAGTTCAAAGTTTATGATATTTTTGTTAAAAAAGTTTTGGGAAAATTTGTAAAAAATCTTAAAATTTAGGATTTGCAGACATTATTTTTTCTAAAATAATATTTATCATTAAATTAATAAATTTAAAATTTCATAATTAATAATTGGAGCACAAAACTTTTTAATTTTTATATTTTTAAAGGTGGAAAAAAAATTAGTTAAATGACTCTGTAATTGGCTACAAAAGAAAATAAGAACTGTTGTTAACTTTGTGATATTATTGCACAAAAATAAAAGTAGACAATTAGTTAATTAATTAATCTTAATATATAAACCAACTCATCCTGGGATGCCATAGAACTTTATAAGAGTTACTAGCATAATGGCTATAATTTATAATTTTTATTTTTTAATTTAATTTTTAATTACATTTTAAATAAGATAAATTATTATTATTATTAAATTAATTTTCAACTAAAATTTTTCTCTTATTTAATTTAAAATTTTTTTTATCTGTTATAATAATAAAATTTTAATTAATTTATGTGTAATTAATTAAAATATCTATTTAATTCTTTTTATACATATATTAATAATAGTTTATATGATTACTTTGATTAAAATGTAATAAAATTACTTTATTTAAAAATAATTTAAATTTGATAAAATTTTTATATTTTATCTCATAATTTATGTATCTAAATTATAGAAAATATATTAGATTAATGAGAAAATAATGTTATTTAAAAATATTTAAATATAAATTTATTATTAATATAATAAAAAAATATTAAATTATTAATAATGAATTTAATTATTTAATTTTAATAATAACGAAAATATATAACGTTATTATTAATTAAAAATAATATTTTATTATATTATTTTTTAAAAAATTATATCTTTAAACTTTTATAAAGTGTAAATTTTTTTATTAATCTGATATATTTTTTATAAAATAATTCTTTTGCAAAAATAATTATCATTTTACATAAATTTATGATATAAGATAAATATATTTCATAAAAATTAAAATTTTAAAATATTATTATTTTTTATTAATATAATAAATGTTAAAAATATATATTATTTTTTAAAAGATAGATTCTATAATTTTAATATTATAACTTTATTTTTTTTAATCATCTTTACTTATAGTTAAATTTTTGGTTTAATCATATTTGTATTCTATTTTAAAAATTTTATTTTTATATAAAAATATAGTTGAGAGATGATTTATGCATAAAATTTTAGATGTTTAATTAAAATTTGAAAATATTTCTGTTGAAAATTAATGATAATAAAATAAGAATAATCAAAATATTAGTTATAATTGCATTCAATATATAATTATAATAAAATAAAATATTAAAAAGTTTAAAAAATATTAAATAAGAAATTTATTAAACAAATTAGCAATCAAATAAATATTAATTAAATATATTTAAATAAATAAATTTTAAAAATAATAACTAATAACTTTTAAAGAAATAATAAAAAAATAGAGTAAATCAAAAAATGATTTGAGAGCACTTAGGTGAAATGAAAATACTCGATGAGAGGATAGTGATTGATATGTGTTAAATGTCCCATATGACAAATTATATGTAGACAAACAAATAGAAACCATTTAAATAAAAGTTTAATTTTATAATTAAATATCATTTAATTGAAAAATGATAACAAAAGCATTTAAATTTAATTTTTATAACAATAAAATGTTTCTCATTTATTTTACCATTTCAATTCAATGGCCATAAGTTAGCAATAATAATAATAAGTATTAATTAATCATAGAAAAGTGAAATAAAGAAATATTAAATTATTAATATAAAAATTAATACATACTATTTATAATTAAGTCAAATATCTATATTTTATTTTTATAACTTTTTATGTAGATTACACTTATTGTCTCTTAAATTTTTTAACAAAGATTTTATAATAAAAATAATAAAAAGTATAACAATATAATAAAAATAGTTATTAAAGATATGAAATAATTTAATATTGATTAAATTATATGATAATTAATTATGAAATCACAAATTAATAGTCAATTTTCTTTAAGTTAATAGTCATCACTAACCTTTTATTATTATTATTATTATTATTGTTGTTGTTGTTGTTGTTGTTGTTGTTGTTGAATTATTTTTTATTTTAAGCTATTATTATTATTATTATTATTATTATTATTATTATTATTATTATTATTATTATTATTATTATTATTGTGGAGGGTGGGATGTAGTAAATAATATTTTTACATAAATAAATTTATAAAAACAATAATATAAATAATTTTTAAATATTACATTTAATCACAAAAGGTTTTAATTTTTAAAAATCAAATTTTAAACAAAATAATAATTTAAATCATAAATGCCAAGGTAGAATTGTAAATAATATTGATAATTAAAAGAGAAATAAAAAATAATTAAATAATTATTATTATAAAAGAGTATAAAAAAGAGTTATTAATAAAAGGTGACACGTCACAAGTTTTTCAAGGAAAGTACAACGTGGCTTTTTTTTTTAGAATACCACTATATATATATTTATATTGGTGAAAAGAATTGATTAGCTATTGTCCAATTAATTAAAAAGGGAGATCATTAAGGAAGAATAAATAGATGGCTCATATATTTTTTGCTATTTGTCAGACAAGTTAATTTTTATTCACCATATTTGAACTTTGTGGATTGTTTTAATAATGTCTTTAAACTTTAATTTATATCACAAAAACACCTCAATTTCAATTTAATATAACGCAAAGTCCTTTAGACCATTGTTCGATAGCTACTTTGGCAAAAAGCTAACGTGCACATGCTTAGTGGAACAAAAACAATAAAAAAAGATTCTCCCTACCACGTGACATTTTAATATAACAAAAATAATTCTTTCTCTCTGATCTCTATCCTCCGTCTCTTTTCATTTCATCTCATAAACCAAAATCAACAAGTTTTCGAGACTGAGATGACACTTGGGACTGAGGTGAAATTAAAAGAATAACCAAACATCTAAGAGAAAAATAGTAAGCAAATAAAAATACAATCAAGAATGAACAAAAAACAACATATCCTCATGAACTCTATAACCTATAAGAGAAATGATATTTGTGTGATGAATTTTGCTTAGCAAATCCACTTCATTTTACAATTCCAAGCAATAAGTCAACTAAAAAAAAAATGAAAGAGAGAAGTAATCCAACAAAAGCAAAAGGAGAGTAAATATCTAGTACCTCAAATTCTCTCCTACCATCTTCACCTGCACAATCTAGTTTCTTGATTGCAACATGCTTGTCGTCTTCCAATCCACCTTTGCCCGTTAAATTGTCATCTCCAAAATTTTTTGTGCTCTTCTCTAGTAGCTTACAATCAATTAATGAAACAAATTTCCTATTACTAACCATCTGCAATGAATTAAATTTACCCGAGAACGGTATTGCTTATACCCTTTGCTTAACCTCTTCATATTTAGAACCCACATGATAGAAAGAAATAAAACAAAGAATATTAGGCAATATCATTAGAACATACCACAAAATTTGAAGTAAAAAACAAAATGGGTTAAATGCAAAAAGGAAGGTACCTGAGAATTGGGCAAAGTAGATATTTTGTAATTAAAACTTGATGGAGGTGCATAGTGGCTTTCATCTTTCTGTAAATTGGATCCCCAAATGGTGATTGATGCTCTTTGTACTTTATGTAGAGTTTGCCCCAAAGCAGCAATGTTCATAACTCTTTTCTCTCTTGATCAACACCACACCATTCCTATTAATACATGTGTGTAGCAAATTGCTCTTTTGCACAACATCAATAATGAGAAATCTAATTGTACTTACAAATTTCTTAAGTAATGAAGTCTTGCTGGTGGCGTCAAGGGTCTCTACTGCAACTGAGTAGATTTGGGTTTATTAGTGTGTGGTAAGGGAGCGGCAGAGAGATAAAGTGGCTCATAAGATGAAGAGGTGGACTTGAGACTAGAAAAGGAGTGAAAGGAAGGCGTAGAAAGAGAGAGGCGGTGGTATTTAAAATACTAGGTTGATCAATGGTGGGAGATGGCCGGAGCAAGCGAGATTTGGGATAGCAGGATAGATGAGGAGGAAGAGTATTAAAGATAGAAAACATTTTTTATTGTTAGTGGAGAAAGAATTTTTTTTTATTATTTTTATTCCACCTAAGAATGTACACGTCAACTTCTTACTGGAATAGTCATTGGAAAGTGGTTTGAAGGACTTTGAATTATGTTAAATTAAAGTTAAAATATTTTTGTGATACAAATTCAAGTTTAAAAATATTATTGAAATAACTTATAAAATTCAAGGATAGTGGATAAAAATTAGCTCTACATGCATTACTATGTACAATATAAGGATTGAGGAACATTGTATCCAAGGTTCTGGTCATAATTAAAAGTTCAAATTCATGAGTGCTTCCAATTTAATGGGAAACGTCATGTAGATTGTTAACGATTGTGATTTATTTTTTTAAAAAATAATTTTAAATATTTTAAACAATAACATAATTTAATATATTTAGAAAATATTTTTTAATAAAATAAAATAAGATGTATGCTATTAAAAATATTTAATATATTAATTAAAAATAATAAACATTATTTAAAAAATTAATATATTTTAATTATAAAAATATTAAAATAATAATCTTTAACACTCTATAAAACCACAATACATCCAAAGAGGACAGTTATGTTAACAATTCAACTTTTTAAAAGGCAATTACTTGCCTTTTAAAGTGGCCCTTCCAGTTTTCAAAGTGGCCAAATCTTCCTCCTACTACGTAATTACCTTATTAGCCTTTATTTTTTTTTACTTTTAAAGAAGTGTTGAGTAAAATATGAAAATATTAAAAATTAAATATTATCTTAATTAATTTTAATTTTTAAAAAGAATAATTATTAATTTAATCCCTCAAAATTAATATTTAATCTCTGAAAAGACTATAAATATTAATGAAATAAAAAATTAATTTAATCTCTTTAAACATTCAAATAATTAACCCTCCTTATCTCGAATTAAAATACTCCTTAATTTTTATATTTTTTTCCAAAAGTAGATTTTACAAAATCCATGCCCCAATTCATTTTATATGTCTTATTCACTATGTTTTTTAATCAGTTGATTGAGATTTCAAAGTTTGGGAAAATATTTACTTTACATGAATTCAAAATGATAATTAAGATTTAGGCTCTCATTATTTTGTGAAAAAATAATTTATATATGAAAAGTTTTTTTATTGAAAATTATTTTCTAAAAAATATTTTTTATGAAAATATTTGTTATTAGTTAATTATAATGTTAAATTATTAGTATGAGTTTATAATGTACATGTACAAATATTTTTATTTTTTAATAAGATTATCGAAATAAGGAAAAGAACTTTATCTTTTAAAAATGTGAATTTTCAAACGTAAAATATTTTTTAGGGAAATATTTTTTCAAAATAAAGAGCTTAGTTATTCATAATTTTTTTTAATTTTTAAATTATATTTTTTTATAAATTAATAGTAAAAAAGAATAAAATAGATATTAAAAAATTATGCTATTTTAAAAATATTATAGAATATATACATTTAAACTGTTAATTTATATAAGTTTCATTATTTAATATGCAATTTAATGTGAAGATCGTTTAATTATTAGAGTATATTTAATAAAAGTAAGACTTCATATAATTATTAGATCAAATATTTTATTAAAATTTATGTATAATCAATTAAATTATATAAAATAAATGTATAAATTTAAATATTAATTATTATTAATTTCTTTTAATATGAGATACAACTTACAATTGGCATATCCTAATCATAATTATCATTAGCATTTTATTTATTTTAATATAATTCATTTAATCAAAACTTTAATCTAATCCATTTTAGAAGAAAATGTGAACCCCGTAATTTTCTATACTCTTTAATTTCATTAGGTACCGGAGAATTACTAGGAAATTAATTTAATAGCGACACGGGCATTTGCATGCATTAGACTAAAGGTCGCTGGCAGTTTAAAAAACAAAAAAAAAAAAAAATTTGTGGTTGTTGATATAAATTAGGCTCTGTTTAGCATTAAGTTTTAGAGTTTAAAATTAATTTTTTAAATAAAAATATTATTTTAAATATTATTAACAAATACAGTTTGAAAAAAGCTATATACATTACATATTTTTTTTATTTTTTATTAATTTATTCATTTTTAAACATAATTTTCTTTTATTATAATATTTCTTATAATTTTTTTTACTCTTTCATAACTTACCCTTTTTTTTACTCTGTCTAAATAGATTCAAAGTATTTCTTATAGGGGTGAGCAATCGATTCAAACCGAACAGAATCGAATTAAATTATAAAAATCAAATCGTCAATTTTAGAAACCGAACTGAACTGAAATTGACAGCTCGGTTTAAATCGATCGGTTTGATTTTTAATTGATTTTTTAATTTAGACTTGATTTTCAAGTTATTTGGTCTAATTTTAACTTTGATTTGAACCTAATAACCATTAATCAATGAAATTAAGCAATTAATATATATAAAATTAAATATAATTCATAAATTTTCCATAAAAATAAATTAATTCAAAAATCGATTCGGTTCGATTTGACTATATAAATCACTATTCAGTTCAGTTCTGTTTAACCTATTTTTTTTTCTTCAAAACCGAACCGAACCGAAATAACTGAAATTTTTATAAATTAAAATCGAACCGAATCGATTAAATTTTAAAACCAAATCGATTGAACCGAATTGACTCAGTTAGATTCAATTTTTCAATTTGAACCGAATTTTGATCAGCCCTATTTCTTATCATATTCCATTAAGAGTTTCGACAGAAAGTTGGGTTGGAAATTCCATATTGACACTTCATATAATTAATTGACATTGAATTTGGCCAATGAAGAGATAGACCATAGAAATGTGAAAAGGGGAAAGAAAAGAGCGTTAATACTAGAGATGAGAGAGTATATAAATTGAAATTGAGTAGGCGTACTGGGAAATTAAGCATTTATTAGATGAAAAAGAAAGGGGACAAATTGGTCATTATTTGAATTCTTCGAAACTCCGACAGCTCCCACTGCGTCCTCTTCAAACTGAACTCACACAGTAATAGAAAGAGAAAGATAAGCTTAAAGAAACACCAAACGCACTGTTTTTAGAGAGAGATAGAGAGAGCAGAAAGGAAGAAAGTCTGCTGGAGATAACTAAAGCGTAAGGAAAGAGAGGAAGAGGAACGCATCTTTCTCTCCTTTGTAGTTTCTTCATTAGAACAGAGAAACAAGAATTGAATCAGCTTTAAATTTGAAGAAGAACAAGCAAAATGTCAGGTTACGTTGGGATTCTGGTATCTGATCCATGGCTCCAAAACCAGTTCACTCAGGTCGAGCTTCGCAGCTTAAAGTCTCACGTAAGCTTTCCATGGAAACTTCAAATCTCTCTTCTTCTTTTTGTCTGTTGTGTGTTTTTTCGATTCTGTTCTGTAACCTTTGCTTTTGCTTCTCAAAATGAAGTTTATGAGCATGAGAAGGGAGAGCGGGAAGCTCACGCTCAGAGACTTGGCTTCTAGGATGTCCAGGTTGAAAGTAGTGGGAGAGAATCTGACGGAGGAAGAGAGAGCTTCTTTTATTCAAGATTTGTATCAAAATCTCGACGATGAGGTCGATTTCGAGTTCTTTTTGAAGGTGATCAGCTTTCGCTTACATCAGTTAATTTGCTCTATTTCCTACTTCAGATTCTTGTTTCTCTGTGTGTGTGTGTGTGTGTTTGAGAGAGAGAGAGAGAGAGAGAGCAGTTTTTATTTTTGTGTATTGTTTGACACGTGAATCACAGCAATATTGAATCTGCAATTTCCTTTGTTTTTTCGTTTGTTTGGTGCTCTTGATATGAATTTTTTGTCTATGGCATTGGATAACAAGATATTAAATCCAACATTGGCTGCTAGGAAATGAAGGCGGAGAACTGAATCAAATACTTGAATTTTCAATCTATTGTTATCCAAACAGAAAACAAGTTTAATGCTTGTATCCAAACAGAAAACAAGCTTAATGCTTGTATCAGTATCCATGTTTGTTTTCTGTATTTCGGTTTCTTGAAAAGGAGCGATCAGAAATCAAGGTTCTCTCTCCCTCATAAATGGAGAAATTCTAACCAATAAATTATGGGTTTGAAAGTGGTATTCTTCCTTTTCAACATTTTTTTAATAAATTTGAAAAATAATTTGCCCGTGAAAAATTATTAGTGAAATTAGTGGGTCAAGTAGGATATCATCCCTTGTGTAGCCCTTAGAAATAAAGCTTATTTTTAGTGCGAAGCTAAATTGGAATTTGTAATCACTACAGGTGTATTTGAAACTTCATGCATATGCAAGTGCAAGAACAGGAAGTGTTGCAAAGAACTCATCAGCATTCCTTAAAGCCGCGACCACTACATTGCTTCACACCATCAGTGAACCCGAGAAGGCATCCTATGTTGCTCATATCAATAATTACCTAGGAGAAGATGACTTCTTAAAGAAATACCTCCCCATTGATCCTTCGACCAATGATCTCTTTGAGATTGCAAAGGATGGAGTCCTTCTTTGGTATCATGCTTTAATCTTATTATTAGATTTGTTCTTGTTCTTTTTATTGATTTTGTAGTCTCAAGATGGTGGGAGTAGGATTTGAAGCATTTTTCTTTGATACAGCAAGCTTATCAATGTGGCAGTGCCTGGTACAATTGATGAGAGGGCTATTAATACAAAGAGAGTGCTCAATCCATGGGAAAGGAATGAAAACCATACACTCTGTCTCAACTCTGCTAAGGCTATTGGATGTACTGTAGTCAATATTGGGACCCAAGACTTCATTGAAGGAAGGGTATGTAGACATGGCATTCTGCATTTTACCTTATCCCTTACTTGGATTATGTTGAAATCAATCAGCTGATGGATATTAGCATGATTTTGTATGAATTTGTTTTAATTAACTGTGATCAATGATTATAATATCCTGTTGGTTTCAATTTCAGCGCCATCTTGTGCTTGGATTGATTTCTCAGATCATTAAGGTAAGATCTCAATGAATTTTCCTAAATTTGAACTTGATGATGAATTCATGTTAATGGTCTACAGAGTTTGAAATACTGTGCTCAACTGCTCATAAATAGCTGATATTGAAAGCAGTATAACTTATATGGCTTTGATAATTGACATTCATAAAAATCAATGCAGATGTGAACTAGAAGGTGTTTACAGAATGTATTAGACATTGTTTAATCTTTTCAGTGGTTATGATGTTTTAGATACAACTCTTGGCAGACCTCAATCTGAAGAAAACACCTCAGCTGGTGGAGTTAGTTGATAACAGTAAGGTATGTAGTGTTCTATTTTACTTATATTTTCATCAGTGATTGGTTTAAACTTTAAACGATTTTCACCTTTATATATTTTTCTATGCATACAGGATGTGGAAGAGTTGATGAGTCTACCACCAGAGAAGATCTTATTAAGATGGATGAATTTCCAGTTGAAGAAAGCTGGATACAAGAAAACAGTCACAAACTTTTCTTCTGATGTGAAGGTAGACAGAGCCAAATTTTTATCATGATTCATAAATAGTTTCATAAGTTAAATCTCAAACGAATTGATGTTCATTTTGATATGTCAAAACTTCTTTATTTCCTTGAGGCACTGCAATTGATTGTGTTATTGAAAAGACGAGATGGCCTCTCAGAAGTTGACTGACAATTATAGGGGTTCGTGTTAAGTATTCTTCATGCTCACAATCTGCTCGAGATTTTATAGCACATAGTTTGATCTTGCTTGTATATTGCAGAAGCGTGTAAATTGCATAAAATCAAACTACATTACCCATCAATCCAATTCACTAACTACATATTGCTCCTCATAGTAAATACATTAGTTAGTCTTAGTTTCTTCTAGACATAACCCAATATATTTATTAATACTATTGCTATAGTTTCTTCAACTTTAGGCCAAAATCTTTCCATGGGACTGCAATGAGCAGGAGCCTCTCATCGCAAAGCCAAATCCTCAACAATTGGCAAAGTTACTCTTTGCAATGCACGAAAGCCCCTCTCCATGGACAAAGTCACTCTTTTAGTTATCCCAATTCTAATCTAATTAAGAATCTCAATCAATTTAGGAAACATACTTCAGTATTGAGCAATATTTCTCACACTCAAATTAGGAAATATTCTATATTAGGATTTTGATCACAAATCTAGCAATCTAACTAGAATCTTTCTTTTTGAATATCATATGAGCTATAAATGAAAAGTCTTTTAATTTACACTCTGGGAACCTGAGATGCTGATAATCGTTAATGTTTAAGTCTGGATTACCAAAATTTTTACTGATGTACTCAACACCAAACAACTTTCGATGCTTGACTGGTAGGTTTACTGCTCCTGCAATTGATTTAGAAACTAAAACCAATGAACAAAGGATATATGATGATTGGATAATAATTCATTGATTATAGAAACACTGCATAAAATCATAAATCACTATCATATGAACAGAGCACATCATTTATAATTATCATTGATTTATCTCCTGGTTGTAGTGCATTTAACATAGATTTTTGTTTCATCACACAAGTAATAGCTTCAGTTATCTTGTTTAAGTAGTCTTATTTGGACCTAGTCTGCAATATTCTTTCTTTTCTTTTTCTTCTCTTGAAGAAATTCTTAGTCAATATCTATATAAAAATTTTACCTTTCTTATTTTTTAGTCTTTTTTCCTAATGTTGAATTGATTTGTGTATCATCTAAAGAGTTAATAATCTAACTGAGCAATCATTACCTTCAGATTCATGCTAGTTGCATCTAACTTCAAAAATATGTTCCCATTTGCCTTCCTTCACTGATGCTAATGGTATTATACTAGTAAATTTCTTACAGATTTGGTATGTTAGAAACATTAAAATAAACTGCAATGTTTTGTTAAATGGCAGGATGTTATGGTTATGGTTGTGTACTTTCTGATAGATATATCCCTGGGATTATGCTGGTGTTTAACTGTAGGATATGCTACCTGCAGGATGCGGAGGCTTATGCTCACCTTTTAAATGTTCTTGCACCCGAGTATAGTAATCCATCTACATTGGCCGTGAAAGATCATCTGGAAAGAGCAAAGTTAGTTCTTGAACATGCAGATAGAATGGGTTGCAAGAGATATTTAACTGCAAAGGACATTGTTGAAGGTCAACCAAATCTCAACCTAGCCTTTGTTGCACATATTTTCCAGCATAGGTGAGAATAGGCACTTCCTCAAGCAATAGATTTCATGCAAAACGGTCATAGTTTGTTCACACAAGTTGATGGGTTCCTACCACTTATCTGTCTAAAGATGAAAGACAAAATATCTAACTACCATTTCTCGCCTGCAGGAATGGGCTGTCGTCAACCCAAACTAAACAGATGTCTTTTCTTGAGACACTACCTGATGACACACAAATCTCTAGAGAGGAAAGAGCATTTCGATTTTGGATGAATAGTCTTGGCAATTCAACCTATATTGACAACGTCTTTGAAGATCTCAGGAATGGGTCAGTATCCGCTTATGGAGTTATATTTTTTATTTTTTATTTTTTTCAGTCATAAGCACTTGCTATCATGGTGCTTTATACATACCTTTTGAACATAATTACATGCACTTGCTATCATGGTGCTTTATACATACCTTTTGAACATAATTACATTCAACTCACCCATGATTTTGTATCAAAATTACCTCTTTGTCAAAATAGAAAAACTTCCAATGGCTTTATCATAGGCTAAAAACTGGATCTAATTCTTTCACTGTCTTTTCAATCTGATGCTGAAGTGAATTATCTGTCGCTCTGCAGGTGGGTGCTTCTAGAGACCCTGGACAAGGTGTCACCAGGGATTGTTAATTGGAAGATTGCAAATAAGCCTCCAATCAAGTTGCCATTCAGAAAAGTAGAAAACTGTAATCAAGTTGTAAAAATTGGAAAACAGTTAAAATTTTCCCTGGTTAACATTGCTGGGAATGACATCGTGCAAGGAAATAAAAAACTAATATTAGGTATGTTCTTTACCTAACAAGTACCCTTTTTCGACTAGAGCATTTATGGTGAATTTTAGTGAAGTTAATGTTTTGGTCAATTCTTAGACTTTGTATTAGCAGATTTGAACTAATGTTTTCAATTCTCTTTAGCTTATCTGTGGCAGTTAATGAGATGTAACATCCTCCAACTTCTAAAGAATTTGAGATTCCACTCTCATGGAAGAGAAATCACCGATGCTGATATTTTAAAATGGGCCAACACCAAAGTGCGTGATGCAGGAAGTCAGAGTCGCATGGACAGTTTTAAGGTATGAGTCTATTGCTAACTTCATTGCGTAGCAAAGAGAATGCATGTATCAACATTTTGAACTACTGGAATTGATTAAACATACAAATGATGCTGTCCTTGAAGCCTTTCGTGCCTGGTACTTCTATTCCAAAGAGTCTGAAGTAGAAGAACTGGATTCTTCCAACTGTTGCTCTAAACTTTGCAATACAGCAATTGCTTATCCTTCAAGTGCGACAGTGGAGTCTTTTTCCAGTTGTTGTTAGCCATGCATTTAAATTTTAGTATGATGTTCCAACAATGAATCTAAAGAGAACTACTGAATCAGAAGCATATATTAACTTGTTCAAAATATTGCTTCTTTCCTCCTCTCCCCCAAGGCTACTGAATATTGCGGACTGTAAGAAGGATATGATAATCTTGGATAATGGATGCTATAAAGTTTCAACTTTAACTATCCGAATTTTACAGGATAAAAGTTTGTCAGATGGCATTTTTTTTCTTGAGCTTCTCAGCGCTGTTCAGCCTAGAGCAGTAAATTGGAGTCTTGTCACAAAAGGAATAACTGGTATGTTTTCTTCTAAGCTCATGCAATCAAAGTTTCCATGTGATCTTGACTACTATAACTACTAAAACCCACGTTTCAGAATAATTTTCTTGGTTCTTACTTCTAATGTTACTTCTAACGCAGATGAGGAGAAAAGGATGAATGCCACCTATATCATAAGCATCGCAAGGAAGCTAGGATGCTCAATATTTTTGCTTCCTGAAGACATAACAGAGGTATTCTTCATCAAAAACATTTGTATTGTATTTTAGTATCACATGCTCACGAAACACACAATATCTGTCATTGTAAATTGAAAATGTGCATCTCATAATTCTTGTTTGTTTCTGAAATGGTGTTATTATTTTTTGTTTCAGGTGAATCAAAAGATGATCCTTACATTGACAGCAAGCATCATGTATTGGTTCTTGAAACAACCTCTTGAAGAGAAACCAAATGGAACTTCAGATAGTGAGACCATCTCAAATTCAACAGTGGATGATTATGCCTCAGAGTCATCGTTAGAAGAGAATGGGAATCTGTAAACAGACCATAAACTTTTGATATATATATATATATATATATATATATATATATATATATATATATATATATATTTTTCCTAAGTCAATTTGTTAAACTTGATTGCAAAGATGTCTGTATGAATAGGGAATGGATTGTTTTCAAAGCAAATTTTGCTAAGCAAATGCATATGCGAGTAGTTTTTCCCTTTTCTTTGATCTCCATTGTTTGTTTGTGTCGTTTTGTCACAATTAGCAATTCGTTCATTTAATTACAAGCTTATCTAGCAAAGAATGAAAAGGAAAAAGAAACTAGAAGAACATGTTAGATATAAATTAAATCGTTATATATTACATGATTAGAGAATATGTGTACCTGAAAATACACTTGTATCCATGATTTTCTATTAACAATGAAGAACGGAAGCGAAATAGTAGGTTCACAACTCTCAATATCTACAGCCTTCAAATTCTATATGAATTCTATCTAACGTTAAATGAGGTTATCAGAATATATATATAGGACTAAGAGTTGGGGTCTCTTCCTTAGTGGACTTATGGACAGCTTGACACATTACAGGCTTGCTCAATCACATGACCCAATCTATTTGGATATTGCCAATTACTAAACTTATTATTTGATATCATTATATAATCTGTCAATGAGCCTAACATTTGATTAATGCTAATCTACATCCAGATACAAATAAATAATCAAACAATCTCTCACTTAGATAGCAGTAATCAATTTATTAAACTAAAAGTACAAATTAATACAATACAAAACAATATCAAATAACAAGTAAGCAATTTAACCTATAAAATCCAGTTAATGTAATGACAAACAAAATAACATTGAATCTGATAAGGAAAATAATATTATATATATGTGCCAACAAAATCTCAAAAAATAAAAAACTGAATTTAAATGGAATATGTGACAAGATATGTCCAAAAACAATGGTCTAAACATTCCATACAAATGCTAACCCAAATATAATATAAAACATACTCCCACTTCACTAAAGTATCATCAAAAGTTTTCACTACACCCATATGCGCAACATGCTTCTGAAAAACACTAATGGGCAAAGCTTTGGTTAACGGATTCGCAATCATTTGGTCCGTAGTAATATGTTCAATCCGAGTCTGTGATTCACGAATCTTCTCTCGAACAAAAAGGAATTTGACATCAAAATATTTAGTTCGACTAGAATTCCTGTGATTTTGAGAGAAGCTAACAGCAGGAGCATTGTCGCAATAAATGGTCAAGGGCCTTGAGATGCTCTCAATAACAAGCATACCAAAAATCAATTTCTTTAACCAAACAGCTTGACAAGTGGCCTCATAACAAGCAACATAATCTGCTTCCACAGTGGAGATAGCGGTAAGTGTCTGTTTGGCACTTTTCCAAGAAACAGCTCCTCTGGATATCATGAAGATGTAACCAGAAGTAGATTTTCTATCATCTACAAAGCCTGCAAAGTCAGAATCAGAGTACCCAATGACTTTCAGATTGCCAGATCTTTTGTAAGTCAACATATAATTCTTAGTACCGTGCAAATATCTCATAACTTTCTTTGCAGCTTTCCAGTGACTCCATCCAGGATTACTCAAGTAACTACCAAGGACACTAATAGCAAATGCTATATCAGGACGAGTGCATACTTGAGCATACATCAAGCTCCCAATTGCAGAACTATATGGAATCTTTTCCATTTCAGTCCTTTCTTTGTCATCCTGAGAACACTGAGCTTTAAAGAGTTTCTCACCTGGAAAAACAGGTGCAATAGAAGATGAGCATGTGTGCATGTTAAATCTCTTAAGAACTCGATCAATATAAGTTCCTTGAGACAAACCCAATATGCCTCAAGACCTATCACGGTGAATCTGAATACCCAGAACATATGTGGCTTCACCAAGATCTTTCATGTCAAAGTGACTCGAAAGCATGTATTTTGTCTCGTTCAAGAGATTGATGCTATTACTAGCAAGAAGAATGTCATCAACATACAATACTAGAATAATGAAATGGCTCCCACTCATCTTCTGAAAAATGCATTGATCTGAAGCATTCTCCTCAAAACCAAGAGAAGTCAAAACTTGATCAAACTTCAGATACCATTGTCTAGAAGCCTATTTCAACCCGTAAATGGATCTTTTCAACTTGCACACTAAGTGTTCTTTACCAGCTTCTATGAAACTGTTAGGTTGAACCATATACACATCTTCATACAAGTCTCCATTTAAGAAAGTTGTTTTAACATCCATCTAGTGGAGTTCTAAGTCATAATGAGCAACTAAAGCCATAACCACATGAAAGGCATCTTTAGTGGACACTGGAGAAAATGTTTTTGTATAATCTATACCTTCCCTCTGATTATAACCTTTTACTACTAGTCTGGCCTTATACCTTTCTACTTCACCTTTGACTCCACGTTTGGTCTTAAAGACCCATTTACAACCTACAGCTTTACAACCATCTGGTAATTCAACAAGATCCCAGACTTGATTGTGATACATAGAAGATAGTTCATCTTGCATGGCTCTCATCCATTCTGAAGAATTATGACCATATATAGCCTCCTGATAAGAAATAGGATCAGAAATATCAGCACCATGAAACTCGTGTTCTTGTAAATAGAACATATAATCATTTGATATTGCAGGTCTACGAATCCTTTGAGATCTCCTCAAAGGTGCAACTTCATCAACTGTATCAGGCCCCTCAGCATCTACAACTGGTGGTTCTAAATAGACATCAATAGGATTCTGAACTTCATCATTGCCATCAGGAGGATAAAAATCTACTAAGGAAGGCAGCAAAGGCACAGGAAAGATAACAGTCTCATCTCTAAGATTGACAACACAAGGTATTTGACTTCCACTATCCATCTCATCCTCAAAATAAACAACACGATCTGATTCAATTACTCTAGTAGAATGAGTTGAACAGTAAAATATACTACCTCTAGAACTTGTACAATAGTCAATAAAGAAACCACTAACAGATTTAGCATCTAGCTTTTTGATTTGAGGGTTATATGGCTCACCTCTGCCTTACAACCCCATACATGAAAATGTTTCAAACTGGGCTTCTTACCAAACATTAACTCATAGGGAGTCTTAGGCACTGATTTGCTAGGAACTTGATTAAGAATGTACACAGTAGTTTTCAAAGCATTACCCCATAAAAATTCTGGTAAAGAAGAATGACTAAGCATACATCTCACCATATCCATCAAAGTACGATTTTGCTTCTCTGCAACTCCATTTTATTGTGGAGTCCCAGGCATGGTGTACTGTGCCTCAATACCACATTCTTGTAAATAGAAGGAACATAAACAGTATCATTTAATTCCAAAACATGTCCAAAAGATAAATTCAAAGAAACAGTCCTTATGAGTTCTACTACTACAACTCCATTTACTGCTAAAACAATCTTCTCCTCTTCACTTGGCTTTCTCATGTTTTTGAACCCCCGCAAGGAATTTGAAACATGAATGGTAGCACCAGAATTCAACCACAAAGAATTTGAAGGAACATCAACAACATTTGATTCAAAACATGCTAGAGCTAGAGGGGCAAGTTCTAGACTATTACCTTCCTTCTCATGCTTCTTCTTAAGCTTAAAACAGTCCTCTAACTTATGGCCAAGTGTAACACCCTCCCGATAACCACTCCGTACATCCTACTGTTCCGGTGACCGGTGTCGGTCCGGACAGCTAGAATGTCCGGAAAAATATTCAAACTAAAGTCAGGAACCATAATTAACTCAAATATTAACAAGAAAAATTTAGTAAAAATTTTAGAAATAAAATACAATCAAGTTAAACGAGTAGGTTCTAGCGATGGGTAACCGGAGGAAGTTGCGTTTGCAACGAGGAGCCCTAGACCCGGGGGAAAAATTATAAAATAATTTTTGGGACTCCAGAGAAGGGTAATTGAGGTTCCCATGGCATTAGAATGCCAAGAAAATACCTAGAAAAATTTTTCAATCAGATACCAATTTTGACCCGTTAAGCCAAACGGAGGGCATTTTGGTCATTTCAGAGGTGAATTTTGGCCGACTTGTCCAATTAAGTAAATAATTATTATGACTCAAAATATGAATAAATATTGCTAAAAATTAAATTGAAATGTGGTAGAAAAGAAAAGAAAAGAAAAATGAAATAAAAAGCAAATTATGATGTCATTTAAAAATTTCCTCCAATCACAATAAAATAACCAATTAGTTAACCAATAAAAGAGACTAAAAATGGGCTAAAGGAATTAAAAACCAGCTGCTCTTCTTCTCCTTCTTCTCCACCAAAACGTGAACCCTTCCCTTCCACCCTCCATTGGAGCTCAACCAAGCAAGCTTGATTTCCTACCTTGTCTCACCATAAAATCCTAACCTAGCTTCACTAAAACTTGCCCTAGCACCTTGCTAAAGCCTTTGGCAGCCAAGAAAAGCCAAGAAAGTGAAGGAATTGCTTGGGAAAATTCTGCCCAAACAAGGTTAGTGCATATATACATCTAAAGCTTTTTAAATTCTAGGTTAGAGAGTTGGAATAAGTAGGAATTTGGGACTAAAATGAATGAAATCTATGTCTATCCATGCCCTAGGTTTCGTCAGCCCAATTGAATAAAAAGGAATGAGTGTTTTGATGGACTTAAAGTGGACTAGAGATCAAGATTAAACCATGTATGCATGTGATTATGGAATGAGATAGTTAATTAAAGCATATTGTAAAAATTCATATGGAAATTAGGGTTTGGAAAGGTGAAAGTGTGACTTGGCTTAGGAAATTGTTAGGGCACATTGTAATGGTCAATTAGTGACCATTTTAGATGTGTTGACCATAAATGGGACAGAAAAATGAGATTGCAAAGTGAGGATTGCAGGCTGCCTAGGACAGCAGCATAGGGACTGAAAATTCAGTCCCTTTGCACTGCCATAACTTGGGCAGTGGTAGTCCAATTTGTGTTTGGCCAATTGGACATGAAACTAGACTTATAATGGCACATTTTTGCTGAAGAAACCATGCCCAAAAGACCAAAGCAAAAGGGTCAAAACTCAGCCACAATCCGGATACCCTGCACTGAATTCTGCAGAATTTGCCAAATGAACAGTAACTGTTCATTTGGCCATAACTCACTGTAGATTTGGTCAATTGGCCTGAAATTTTTACAGCAACAAGTTAAGACATAGACAAACAACTTTCATGAAGGAACCTACCCCAAATTATGGCCAGAACCCATTCAACCAAGTGACTCAAGTTACTGTTCATGCACTGTAGATATGGTAAATTTCTGCAGAATGCATATCCGGACAGCTTGGGTTTTTGAGCCATATCTGGAGCTACAAAACTCCAAATGGAGTGATTCAAAAAAGGAAATTCAACTAGACAAAATAAGGAACAACTTTCATGTTTTACATTTCCTCAAATTCCAACAGTAACAGTGTTCAATGGAACAGTGAAGTTGACTCACCAAAATTGAAAAATCTGTTTGTGTTGAGTTACACTTTGGAATGGCAAAAACACTCAATGCCAACAAGTTTTAAACACCAAATGTGGTATGTTGGGAGTGCCAAAGTTGATGTACACATTTTTATTCTAAAAGTCAACATTTTTGTTGACCCATGATGAATAGTAACACCAAAAAAATTGAAATTCACAAATTGACAAATTTAAGAGTTTCAAATGCCCTAGTATACCTAACAAGATTGGTTTGGATAGTTTGGCATGCCAATAGGGTTCAGTTAGCAGTACTGCACATGGCAAAAATGCCATTCTATGATTTCATGGCTTTTAGCCATTCTGACTTTGTATTGAGACTTCGCCTTGTGCCGGATATTATTTGACTTGTTGTTAGCCATTCGTTGCACACGGAGATACGTATGTGACCGATGGTGTGACGGCAGGTACTAGGTACCCGGTGCGGTTTACGTTATCCAGTCCAGTCATCTAGTGTAGGTTACTTGGGGCAACCAAATGAATAAAAGTGAACAACGTAAATGAAACAATGAATATATCAATACCAAACAAAGAAAGCATACACATTCTATACACATTTATTTTCTTGCTATTTTCTTTTATTATATTATTGCACCACTAAGCATTATTGCTTAGCGCGTTGCTTTGCCACGCGTGGTGCAGATCCGATCGCGAGCCGAGCGGTAGACCCACAGTGGGTGAGTCCATCCGCGATTCGCTCGATTATGTGTCACCTCGTCACTGCGGTGCATTGGTAGGACACTAGATGTCATTTTGTCATTTTGTAATTAACTTTTAATTTCTCATATGTATTTGGGATTTATGTAATGTATTTTGAGGTTCATGTAAATAATAAAGATTTATGGTCATGTATGGTATTAATTTGAGTATTTAATGGTTGTTTATATATGAGAACCCTGAGAAAGGGATGTTTTGAGAAATGAAAAGGTTGTTGAGACACAAATTGACAAATTATTGAGATATTGATATTGAGTTTTGTTGATAATATTGGAGTTGAGTATGAATGAAATTGTATATTGGAAGTGTTTTTTTAACAGTTCCAAGAACTGCTTTCTCCATTTTAGCCAGTACTCATTGGATTTTCCTTAAAATCTTGAACCTCAAATGAATAATACTTTTGATAAATGGTTAAAACAAATCATATTTCATAAATTAACTCAAAAGCATGACACAAATTAAGTAAGGTATATTAGAGAGTGCCCGATTGCCGTGTGGCATTACTTACTTCGGGTATCTTGTACGGGTAAAGGTGTCACATTTAGTGGTATCGAGCACCCGGTTTAGGCGTTCAGGCCTAGATTGAGTCCATACCATGCATTGCATTTGTAAGAGTCGAGGGACACTACGCAATCTGTTTATCTTTCTTATTTTGAATAGGATATGGACCCTTCATCTCGAGCCGTTGAGGAGGAAGTGGAGAGTCATGCTCCCTGCGGGCAGTGAGGGGGCATGAGAGAATCTGCTCCACCGGCTCAAGCGAGCCTGCTCGGCCTCCACGAGTTCCAACAAATGGGCGACTTCGAACAAATGGCGGGGTAATGCCGCCTACACCACCACCACCACCGGCTCCACAGTAAATCACACAAAGGCTAAGGAAGTTTGGGGTGGACTTCTGGCAAGAGAGAAGATGGCTCTGTGCGAGAATTGGTTGAGCAGAATGGGCAGGCGAGTCTTAAAACAACTCCATTGCACCCCAGGCGGAACTTAGAAGCTGCTATATCCTTGTTACAAGGCGATGCCTACGGATGGTGGGACATTGTGTCGATGAAAGTGCGGCAGGTAACTTGGGACTTCTTCCTCTCTGAGTTCAAGAAGAAATATGTGATGCTTGTATACGGAAGAGAGAAGAGAATTCATTAACATGAGGCGACGATTTCGATGGGTAGCAGTATGAGAAGAGAGTTTGTTCGGTTAAGCCGCTATGGAAGGAAATAGTCCTACGGTGAAAGGTGCAAGAGATTTGAAGAGGACTGAATGACAATATCAAGATACAGACTCGCCTTGGGAATCACTGTAATTTAGCAAGCTAGTGGAAAGCAATAAGGGTTGAAAAAGTGAGAATCAATGAAGCGGGACGAAGAGGAGAGCGAGAAGAGGGGACCAGTCGGTCTAGTTCCACCACAGATTTGGGAAGAAGTTTAAGGGTCCTCTGCGAGTTTTGGGTCAGCCACGAGTCGTGGTCGATCTCGGGGCCCAGTGATTCACCCCTAGGAGGTCACCCACACCATCGGTGGCAGCTCTCCGAGGATGGGGTTCGAGACCCGGCCCGGCATCTTCTGCGTGTCCACACCGAGAAATGGCACAGGGGAATGTTGGAGAGTGGCGGTGCTTGCTTGAGATGTGGGTCGATAGAACATCAAGCGAGGAATTGAGAACTACTACATTGCTCAGACACAAGTAAAGCGGACACCTCCTGCACCACCAAGGGGTAGAAGGTCGGGTAAATCCCGTGGGACCATCTCGGAGGCCTACATTTGAGCAGCAGAGAGGCCGGATGCGGACCACCTGCAAATTATGCCACGAGAGCTCGGGAGGAGCAAGATGCCGGGCGTCATCAAGTGCGTTCTCCTCTACACTACACTGTGCATGCATTGGTGGATCCGAGGATCCACTCATTCATACATCTGCATCAATCTACCCCTAGAAAGGGGATCTTGGTAGAGAGTGACCAAGACATTCGGTCACTAATCCATTGGGTCCTGATATGGTAGTGAACAAGGTATACAAGGGTTGCCCTTTAAGGATTCAGGTATGAATTCTTGGCGGACTTGATTGAGTTACCCTTCCATGAGTTTGACGTGATTTTGGGAATGGGTGGTTGTCACGTCATCGGCAATAGTTGATTGCAAATTGAAGAGAATTTCTTTGAAACCCCGAGGGTAATGAGATCACGATTGTAGGGGAAAGGGCCAGTTCCTCACGTCAATGTCATCGACCAACATTGCAAGAAGAATGATGAAAAGGGTGTGAAGCCTACCTAGCACATGTGGTGGATACTAGGCGGCTAAGCCAAACTTGAGTGACATACCCACAAAGGAGAGACTTCAGTATTTCTGAAGAGTTGCCTGTTTGCCACGAGAAGGGAAGTCGAATTTGCTATTGAGACAACTGCCAAGATCTGACCCATTTCCATTGCTCCTTATAGGATGGCACCTCGAATTGAGGAGTTGAAAACTCGGTTGCAAGAGTTGCTAGATAAAGGGGTTCATACGCCATGTGTCACCATGGGGAGCTCGGTCTTTGTTCGTGAAAAGAAGGATGGAACTTAAAGCTTTGTATTGATTCTGGCGAGTTGAATAAAGTGGCGTGAAGAACAAATATCCGTTGCCTCGAATTGATGATCTGTGTGAGCAGTTGAAGGGCGCAGGAGTATTGTCTCAGATTGATCTCGATCGAGTATCATCGACTAAGGGTGAAGGATGTAGATGTGCCAAAGCATTCGGGACCGATATGGGCATTATGAGTTCCTAGTGATGCCCTTTGGCTTAACAAATGCACCCGCATTCATGGACCTTATGAACCGTATCTTCCATCCACACTTAGATCGGTTCGTAGTGGTCTTTATTGATGATATTTTGGTGTATTCCAAGACCAGGGAAGAACATGATGAGCATTTGAGGATTGTTCTCGCAAACCACGAGAAGAAAGAAGGCATGCTAAGTTGTCCAAGTGTGACTTTTGGTTGAATGAGATTGCATTCCTTGGACACATAGTGTCGGTGATGGGATTAGGGTGGATCCCAAGAAAATAGAAGCGATGATGGAATGGAAAGCCTCCCGAAAATACAGCGAGGTCGAAGTTTCTTAGGGCTATGTATTATTAGAGATTTGTGAAAGGATTTTCCCTATGCTCTCCAATGACCAAGTTGTTACACAAGAATGTCGATTGTTGGAATGACAAGTGTCGACCGATTACGAAATTGAAGGCTATGTTGTGAGGCACCGGTGTGCCACGGCCGGTGTCGAAAGGACTTTGTGGTCTATAGTGATGCCTCACATAATGGGTTAGGGTGTGTATTGATGCAAGAGGGGAAAGTGATCGCCTATGCTTCCCGAGTGATTAAGGCCACATGAGCAGAACTACCTACCCATGATCTAGAGCTTGTAGCAATTATCTTCATGCACCGAAGATATGGAGGCATTACTTGTATGGTGAAAAGTGCTACATTTACAGACCACAAGAGCGAAATATTTGCCAACCCAGGAAGGAGCTCAACCTTAGGCAGGCGATGGATTGAGTTCCTAAAGGATTATGTTGTGTAATTGACTACCATCCACAGGAAGGCAAATGTAGTTCTTGATGCTTTGAGCAGAAAGTCCATCACGACTTTGAGATCATTGAATGCCGTCTAACCTTGATTCGAGATGGACTATTTGGCTGAGTTGCAAGTGAGGCCAAACACCTTTCAAGATACTAGATGGGTAGAAGGTAGATGAGAAGCTAATGGCTATTATGAAAAAATCTCGGGGAGAAGCAAACAGCGACTATGGGGTGGCAGATGGGTGTCACATATTACAAAGGTGTGTACCATGATGGGGAATTGAAAGCTAGTATTCTAAAGAGGCACACACCGTATATGCTATGCACCTGTGAAGTACAAAGATGTATCATGACTGAAGCTTGATATTGGTGGCTGGTATGAAGAGGGATATAGGTGACTATGTGACTAAATGCTTGACATGTCGACAAGTCAAGGCGAACATCAAGTTCCATCGGGTTTGCTCTGACTATCGCATACGAATGGAAATGGGATCGGGTCACCATGGATTTTGTAAGTGGTCTACCTCTCGGAAGAAACATGATGCGATATGGGTGATAGTTGATAGATTGACAAAGTCGACACACTTCTCGCCGATTAGGGTGACTACTCACCGGAAGTTAGCATAATTGTATATCGGTGAGATAGTTAGGCGCATGGAATCCCACTTTCCATCATATCGATCGAGACCCAAGGTTTACATCGAGATTTTGGAAGAAGTTGCATGAATCTTGGGTACACAACTCAATTTCAGATGACTTTCCATCCTCGACGGATGGGCAATCAGAAAGAGTAATCGTGTAAACAATTGAAACCAATGAAATTGATACAAATATTGAATTGAAATGATAACAATAACGTGAAATATATGTCAGTCCTTGAGGATATCTTTGAGGAGTTGTGTCATTGAGTTTGAGGAAGTTGGGATAAATACCTCCTTCGCGTAATTTGCATACAACAATAGCTACCAAGCTAGCATCCAAATGGCCGTATGAAGCCTTGTATGGGAGAAAATGTAGAACTCGGTGTCTTTGGACTAAATTGGGCGAACAAAGTGGTAGGGCCGGACACAGTGAAACAGTGAGGAGAAGGTGAAACTAATCAAAGCAAATCAAGGTTGCCTCGCATGATGCAAATCTTATGCCGACCTTAAGAGAAAAGAAATAGAATTTGTGGTTGGCGACAAAGTGTTCCTTAAGGTGTCACCGTGGAAGAAAGTGTTGAGGTTTGGAAGAAAAGGTAAGTTGAGCCCTAGGTTCATTGGCCCATATGAAGTCATGGAACGTGTGGGTCCAGTGGCCTATAGGCTAGCTTTACCACCAGAGCTGGACAAGATCCACAATGTGTTCCACGTGTCCATGCTCAGAAGATACCGCTCAGATCCTTCACATGTCATATCCAGGGAAGAAATTGAAATACAACCGGATTTGACATATGAAGAAGAACCTCTACGGATCCTGGCTCAGGAAGTGAAAGAGTTGAGGAACAAACAGATTCCATTGGTGAAAGTGCTATGGAGGCACCACAACCGGAGGCAACTTGGGAAAGTGAAGAGACGCATGAGGCTTGATTCCTCAGCTGTTTGCATCGGTAAATTCGAGGACGAAATTTAAATTAGAGGAAGAGTTGTAACACCCTCGATAACCACTCAGTACATCCCTCTGCTCCGGTGGCCAGGTGTCGGTCCGGACAGCTAGAATGTCAGGAAAAATATACAAACTAAAGTCAGTAACAATAATAAAATCAAAAAATAAAAAGAAAAATTTAGTAAAAATATTAGAAATAAAATACAATCAAGTTAAACAGTAGGTGCCTAGCGATGGGTAACCGGAGGAAGTTGCGGTTCTAACGCAGGAGCCCTAGACCCGGGGAAAAAATTATAAAATAATTTTTGGTACTCCAGAGAAGGGTAATTGTGGTTCCCTTGGATTGAGAATGCCAAGAAAATACCTAGAAAAATTTTTCAATCTGTACAGCCAATTTTGACCCTTTAAGCCAAACGGAGGAATTTTTGGTCATTTCGCCTTCAGAGGTGAATTTTGGCCGACTTGTCCAGTTAAGTAAATAATTATTATGACTCAAAATATGAATAAATATTGCTAAAAATTAAATTGAAATGTGGTAGAAAAGAAAAGAAAAGAAAAATGAAATAAAAAGCAAATTATGACAAATTATGATGTCATTTAAAAATTTCCTCCAATCACAATAAAATAACCAATTAGTTAACCAATAAAAGAGACTAAAAATGGGCTAAAGGAATTAAAAACCAGCTGCTCTTCTTCTCCTTCTCCACCAAAACGTGAACCCTTCCCTTCCACCCTCCATTGGAGCTCAACCAAGCAAGCTTGATTTCCTACCTTGTCTCACCATAAAATCCTAACCTAGCTTCACTAAAACTTGCCCTAGCACCTTGCTAAAGCCTTTGGCAGCCAAGAAAAGCCAAGAAAGTGAAGGAATTTGGGGAAATTCTGCCCAAACAAGGTTAGTGCATATATACATCTAAAGCTTTTTAAATTCTATGTTAGAGACTTGGAATAAGTAGGAATTTATGACTAAAATGAATGAAATCTATGTCTATCCATGCCCTAGGTTTCAGCATTGAATAAAAAGGAATGAGTGTTTTGATGGACTTAAAGTGGACTAGAGATCAAGATGAAACCATGTATGCATGTGATTATGGAATGAGATAGTTAATTAAAGCATGTTGTAAAAATTCATATGGAAATTAAGGTTTGGAAAGGTGAAAGTGTGACTTGGCTTATGAAATTGTTAGGGCACATTGTAATGGTCAATTAGTGACCATTTTAGATGTGTTGACCATAAATGGGACAGAAAAATGAGATTGCAAAGTGAGGATTGCAGGTGCCTGGGAGACAAGACATAGGACTGAAAATTTAGTCTCTTTGCACTGCCATAACTTGGGCAGTGGTAGTCCAATTGGTGTTTGGCCAATTGGACATGAAACTAGGCTTATAATGGCACATTTTTGCTGAAGAAACCATGCCCAAAAGACCAAAGCAAATTCAAAACTCAGCCACAATCGGATGCCCTGCATGAATTCTGCAGAATTTGCCAAATGAACAGTAGCCATAACTCACTGTAGATTTGGTCAATTGGCCTGAAATTTTTACAGCAACAAGTTAAGACATAGACAAACAACTTTCATGAAGGAACCTACCCCAAATTATGGCCAGAACCCATTCAACCAAGTGACTCAAGTTACTGTTCATGCACTGTAGATATGGTAAATTTCTGCAGAATGCATATCCGGACAGCTTGGGATTTTGAGCCATATCTGGAGCTACAAAACTCCAAATGGAGTGATTCAAAAAAGGAAATTCAACTAGACAAAATAAGGAACAACTTTCATGTTTTACATTTCCTCAAATTCCAACAGTAACAATGTTCAATGGAACAGTGAAGTTGACTCACCAAAATTGAAAAATCTGTTTGTGTTGAGTTACACTTTGGAATGGCAAAAACACTCAATGCCAACAAGTTTTAAACACCAAATGTGGTATGTTGGGAGTGCCAAAGTCGATGTACATTTTATTCTAAAAGTCAACATTTTGTTGACCCATGATGAATAGTAACACCAAAAAATTGAAATTCACAAATTGACAAATTTAAGAGTTTCAAATGCCCTAGTATACCTAACAAGATTGGTTTGGATAGTTTGGCATGCCAATAGGGTTCGATTAGCGATCGCACATGGAAAAAATGTCATTCTGTGATTTCATGGCTTTTAGCCATTCTGACTTTGTATTGAGACTTGGCCTTGTGGGATATTATTCTGATATTGATTGTTACATTTGCCTGCCAGAATCGTATGTGACCGATGGTGTGCGGCGAAAATACCAGTGCGATTTACCCGTTATCGATCGATCATCTAGTGTAGGTTACTTGGGCAACCAAATGAATAAAAGTGAACAACGTAAATGAAACAATGAATATATCAATACCAAACAAAGAAAGCATACACATATTTTTACACATTTATTTTCTTTTATTATATTATTGCACCACTAAGCATTATTGCTTAGCGCGTTGCTTTGCCACGGAGGTACCGGAGATCGATCGCGAGCCAGTAGACCACATTAGGGTGAGTCTATCCGCGATTCTGCTGATGTCGTGTCACTCAATCACTGATTGCATTGGTAGGACACTAGATGTCATTTTGTCATTTTGTAATTAACTTTTTAATTTCTCATATGTATTTGGGATTTATGTAATGTATTTTGAGGTTCATGTAAATAATAAAGATTTATGTTCATGTATGGTATTAATTTGAGTATTTAATGGTTGTTTATATATGAGAACCACGAGAAAGGGATGTTGAGAAATGAAAAGGTTGTTGAGACCTCAAATTGACAAATTATTGAGATATTGATATTGAGTTTTGTTGATAATATTGGAGTTGAGTGAATGAAATTGTAAATTGTATATTGGTTTTGTTTTTGAGTTAGAAGAATTTCTCCATTTTTAGTGACTACATGGATTTTCCTTAAAATCTTCGGAACCTCAAATGAATAATACTTTTGATAAATGGTTAAAACAAATCGTATTTCATAAATTAACTTCAAAAGCATGACACAAATTAAGTAAGGTATATTAGAGACTGCCAGGTGTGGCATTACTTACGTATCTGCATACGGGTAAGGGTGTCACACCAAGCTTCTTGCAATAGTTGCATTTGCCTTTGAAGGGCTTCTTCTTAACTGTTAAATTATGATCATGCTTACCACCATTCTTGTTTTCAAATTTAGCTTTAGGTTTCTTGTTCTTCTGAAATTTCTCATTAGTCTTGCTACTAGACCCTTTAAAACATAATTAAGAAAGGAGTATTCCCTATCCTCATAGATTCCTCTTCTTGGCACACAATGGCTATCAACTGATCAACTGTCCACAACCCTATTTAGGAGTTGTAAGAAGTCTTTAGAATTTTGAATTGTGGTGGAAGAGATTCAAGAATGTGCGGACAGAACTTTCTCCCAAATCAAGATCAAGAGACTTGAGCTTGTTGAAATAACTTATAAGTGTCATGATATGTTCCCTACACCAGCACCATCATATTGGGTGTGCTCCAGCAAAGAAAGATAATGACTCTTTTGAGCCTTGTCAAACTTTTTAAACTTTTTAGCAACAACCTGCAAAAATTCCTTAGCAGTCTCCTCATCAGGAATATCTTGTCTTATGAACTTATCTATAGTATACTTCATCACGATTAAAACGTGACCTTATTAGAATTTTGCCACTTTTCATGATAAGTATTCTCAGCAATAGTGGATTCATCAGTAAGTTCAGCAGGTGTATCAACCCTTAAGGCTAAATCCAGTTGGGCTATTGTTAGGTACATGCTTAGAAACTCTTTCCAGTCATCAAAATTGGAGCCATTCAGAGTTTTCAGCGGATGATTACATAGAAACAGCAGCTAGAATCAAACAATAGAAGAAACATGAATTATGTGTATAACATAATCACAAAACTAAAGTTTCATTTTAGATCTAGCTAAGAAAGCAATTATGAGCAAAACTGTTATTTGTTATAATCTCGCCTAAGGGTCCCGAATTACAATAAAATCAAGAAAACTCATTGAACTCATCAAATATATATATATATATATATATATATATATATATATATATATATATATAAACCAACAGTTTTAACACTTTTATACTGATAGGGTATTAAAAAATATTAAAGATAATTAACAAATAATATTACAACAAACAATAACATATTATATTAATAATATTATACTGATGGGTATATCCACTATTAATATAATCCAAATAGCTCTTGAAGTCCATGGGATAAATTTTTAAACAAACTAACAAAATAATTTTATGACTAGTCCCACGATAGGTGAGTTCATGATCATAAAAGTGTTTAACGTAATCAGAATTTTCATTAACACTATATTATGAGCATAGTAATAATGTTACTACTCACGAATATGTTTTCAATATGCCTGAATATAATTAGTTTAACAAAACCAATAACTATTAATAAACACAGAATATTACCATAATTAATGAATACATAACCAAACAGAGTTGTAAATATTTTATGCTATTGGATTTTGTTAAATTAATTATATGTGACAGTATGCATGTTTTATATGGGCTACAAAATTTAATCATATTCAATCATAATCATTATATGAATATATTATGTACTATTTCGAAAACCAACATCTGACCATTTTGAGGTTCATGTAAATAATAAAGATTTATGGTCATGTATGGTATTAATTTGAGTATTTAATGGTTGTTTATATATGAGAACCCAGAAAGGGATGTTTTGAGAAATGAAAAGGTTGTTGAGACACAAATTGACAAATTATTGAGATATTGATATTGAGTTTTGTTGATAATATTGGAGTTGAGTATGAATGAAATTGTATATTGGAAGTGTTTTTACAGTTCAAGAAGCTGTTTCTCCATTTTTAGGTACTCATGGATTTTCCTTAAAATCTTGGAACCTCAAATGAATAATACTTTTGATAAATGGTTAAAACAAATCATATTTCATAAATTAACTTCAAAAGCATGACACAAATTAAGTAAGGTATATTAGAGAGTGCGATTACAGGTGTGGCATTACTAGGTATCTTTGTACACGGGTAAGGGTGTCACATTTAGTGGTATCGAGCACGGTTTTAGCGTTTTCGGGCCTAGATTGAGTCCATACCATGCATTGCATTTGTAAGTGACACTAACGCAGCTGTTTATCTTTCTTATTTTGAATAGGATATGGACCTTCATCTCGAGCCGTTGAGGAGGAAGTGAGAGTCATGCTCCACTGCGGTGAGGAGGGGCATGAGAGAATCTGCTCCACCTCAGCGAGCCTCCTGACCTCACAGCCATGTTCAACAAATGGCCGACTTCTTCAGACAAATGGCAGGTAATGCGGCACCACCACCACCACCACGGCTCCAGCAGAAATCACACCGGAAAGGCTAAGGAAGTTTGGTGCTGTGGACTTCTATGAGAGAGAAGATGGCTGCATTGCGGTAGAAATTGGTTGAGCAGGCAGGCGAGTCTTAAAACAACTCCACTTGCAGGCGAGAACTTAGAAGTCGCTATATCCTTGTTACAAGACGATGCCTACGGATGGTGGGACATTGTGTCAGTGAAGTGCACGGCAGAAGTCAGTAACTTGGGACTTCTTCCTCTCTGAGTTCAAGAAGAAATATGTGGGTCTGTATACGGAAGAGAGAAGAAGGAATTCATTAACATGAGCGAGAAACAGTTGTCGATGGTAGAGTATGAGAAGGAGTTTGTTCGGTTAAGCCGCTATGAAGGGAAATAGTCCCTAACGGTCAAAGGTGCAAGAGATTTGAAGAGGGACTGAATGACAATATCAAGATACAGACTCAACGCCTTGGGAATCACGAAATTTGCAAGCTAGTGGAAGGCGCAGGAGTTGAAAAAGTGAGAATCAATGAGCGGACCAGAAGGGAGAGCAGAAGAGGGACCCAGTCGAGTCTAGTTCCACCTGGATTTGGGAAGAAGTTTAAGGGTCCTCCACGCACGAGTTTGGGTCAGCCCGTGGTCGAGTGGGTCGTCTCGAGGCCCAGGCCTGATTCACCCCTAGGAGAGTCGGTCCACACCATCGTGGCGACTCTCGTGGATGGGGTTCGAGGACCCGGCATCTTCTGCGTGTCCACACCGAGAAATGGCACTGGGGAATGTTGAGAGTGGCGGTGCTTGCTGCTTGAGATGTGGGTCGATAGAACATCAATCGCGAATTGCCCACGCAGAACTACTACAGTTGCTCAGACACAAGTGAAGCAGACACTGCTCTGCACCAAGGGGTAGAAGGTCGGGTAAATCCGGCCGTGGGACCATCTCGAGGCCTACATTTGAGCAGCGAGAGGCGGATAACGGACCACGCGAGAAATTATGCCCCAGAGCTCGGGAGAGGAGCAAGATGCCCGGGCGTCATCGGGTACGTTCTCCCTCTACACTACACTGTGCATGCATTGGTGGATCCAGATCCACTCATTCATACATCTGCATCAATCTACCCCTAGAAGGGGATCTGGTAGGAGAGTGACCAACATTGGTCACTAATCCATTGGGTCACGATATGGTAGTGAACAAGGTATACAAGGGTTGCCTTTAAGGGATAGGTATGAATTCTTGCGGACTTGATTGAGTTACCCTTCCATGAGTTTGGCGTGATTTTGGGAATGGACTGGTTGTCACGTCATCGTGCAATAGTTGATTGCAAATTGAAGAGAATTTCTTTGAAAACCACAGGGTAATGAGATCACGATTGTAGGGAAAGGATGATTTCTGTCCAATGTCTCAAATACTTTGTTGCAAGAAGAATGATGAGAAAAGGCATGAAGCCTACCTAGCACATGTGGTGGATACTAAATGACTAAGCCAAACTTGAGTGACATACCCACAGTGAGAGACTTCCCGGAGTATTTCTGAAGAGTTGCTGGTTTGCCACGAGAAAGGAAGTCAATTTGCTATTGAGACAACTACAAAGATCTGCACCCATTTCCATTGCTCCTTATAGGATGGCACCTTTGAATTGAGGAGTTGAAAACTCATTGCAAGATTGCTAGATAAGGTTCATACGCCCCGATGTGTCACCATGGGGAGCTCGGTCTTGTTCGTGAAAAGAAAGGATGGAACTTTAAAGCTTTGTATTGATTCTGTGGTTGAATAAAGTGACTGTGAAGAACAAATATCCGTTGCCTCGAATTGATGATCTGTTTGATCAGTTGAAGGGAGCAGGAGTATTTTCTAAGATTGATCTCAGATCAGGGTATCATCAGCTAAGGGTGAAGGATGTAGATGTGCCAAGAGCGCATTCGGGACGATATGGGCATTATGAGTTCCTAGTGATGCCCTTTGGCTTAACAAATGCACAGTGTCATTCATGGACCTTATGAACCCGTATCTTCCATCCACACTTAGATCGGTTCGTAGTGGTCTTTATTGATGATATTTTGGTGTATTCCAAGACCGAGGAAGAACATGATGAGCATTTGAGGATTGTTCTGCAAACCACTAGAGAGAAAAGAAAGGTATGCTAAGTTGTCCAAGTGTGACTTTTGGTTGAATGAGATTGCATTCCTTGGACACATAGTGTCGGTGATGGGATTAGGTGGATCCCAAGAAAATAGAAGCGATGATGGAATGGAAGCCTCCGTAAATACACGAGGTCGAAGTTTCTTAGGGCTAGTTGGGTATTACAGAGATTTGTGAAGGATTTTCCCTAATAGCTGCTCAATGACCAAGTTGTTACACAAGAATGTCGATTGTTGGAATGACAAGTGTCGACCGATTACGAAAATGAAGGCTATGTTGACAGAGGCACAGTGTTAACACGGCCCGATGTCCGGAAAGGACTTTGTGGTCTATAGTGATGCCTCACATAATGGGTTAGGGTGTGATGCAAGATGCAAGGGAAAGTGATCGCCTATGCTTCGAGCGATTAAGGCCACATGAACAGAACTACCCTACCCATGATCTAGAGCTTGTAGCAATTATCTTTCGCCGAAGATATGGAGGCATTACTTGTATGGTGAAAAGTGCTACATTTACCACAGACCACAGAGCTGAAATATTTGCCAACCCGAAGGAGCTCAACCTTAGACAGGCGATGGATTGAGTTCCTAAAGGATATGATTTGTAATTGACTACCATCACAGGAAGGCAAATGTAGTTCTTTGATGCTTTGAGCAGAAAGTCCATCACAGCTTTGAGATCATTGAATGCCCGTCTAACCTTGATTCGAGATGGAGCTATTTTGGCTGAGTTGCAAGTGAGGCCAAACCTGCTACAGCAGATACTAGATGGGCAGAAGGTAGATGAGAAGCTAATGGCTATTATGAAAAAAATCTCAGAGGGAGAAGCAACTGACTATGGGGTGAAAGCAGATGGGTGTCTGTATTACAAGGGAAGACTGTGTGTACCAGATGATGGGGAATTGAAAGCTAGTATTCTAAAAGAGGCACACACCAGTGTATATGCTATGCACCAGAGTACAAAGATGTATCATGACCAAGCTTGTATTGGTGGCTGGTATGAAGAGGGATATAGGTGACTATGTTACTAAATTCTTGACATGTCACAAGTCAAGGCGAGAACATCAAGTTCCATCGGGTTTGCTACTATCGCATACCGATGGAAATGGGATCGGGTCACCATGGATTTTGTAAGTGGTCTACCTCTCACCCGGAAGAAACATGATGCAGTATGGGTGATAGTTGATAGATTGACAAAGTCAGCACACTTTCTGCCAGTTAGGACTGACTACTCACTGGAGAAGTTAGCAGAATTGTATATCAGTGAGATAGTTAGACTGCATGGAATCCCACTTTCCATCATATCTGATCGAGACCCAAGGTTTACATCGAGATTTTGGAAGAAGTTGCATGAATCCTTGGGTACACAACTCAATTTCAGCACAGCTTTCCATCCTCAGACGGATGGGCAATCAGAAAGAGTAATCCAGGTAAACAATTGAAACCAATGAAATTGATACAAATATTGAATTGAAATGATAACAATAACGTGAAATATATGTCAGGTCCTTGAGGATATGCTGAGGAGTTGTGTCATTGAGTTTGAGGGAAGTTGGGATAGATACCTCCCAGCGAGAATTGCATACAACAATAGCTACCAAGCTAGCATCCAAATGGCCGTATGAAGCCTTTGTATGGAGAAAATGTAGAACTCGGTGTCTGGACTAAATTGGCGAAGACAAGCGGTAGGGCCGGACACGGTGAAGCAGTGAGGAGAAGGTGAAACTAATCAAAGCAAATCTGAAGGTTGCCTCAGACAGACAGAAATCTTATGCCGACCTTAAGAGAAAAGAAATAGAATTTGTGGTTGGCGACAAAGTGTTCCTTAAGGTGTCACCGTGGAAGAAAGTGTTGAGGTTTGGAAGAAAAGGTAAGTTGAGCCCTAGGTTCATTGGCCCATATGAAGTCATGGAACGTGTGGGTCCAGTGGCCTATAGGCTAGCTTTACCACCAGAGCTGGACAAGATCCATAATGTGTTCCACGTGTCCATGCTCAGAAGATACCGCTCAGATCCTTCACATGTCATATCCAGGAAGAAATTGAAATACAAGCGGTTGACATATGAAGAACCTCTGGATCTGGCTCCAGAAGTGAAAGAGTTGAGGAACAAGCAGATTCCATTGGTGAAAGTGCTATGGAGGCACCACAACACCGAGGAGACAACTTGGGAAAGTGAAGAGACGATGAGGCAACAGTTCCCTCAACTGTTTGCATCGAGTAAATTTCGAGAAAATTTAAATTAGAGGAAGAGTTGTAACACCCTCCCGATAACCACTCGTACATCCTCTGCATTAGGTGGCCAGTGTCGGTCGGGACATTTAGAATGTCCGAAAAATATTCAAACTAAAGTCGAAACCATAATTAACTCAAATATTAACAAGAAAAATTTAGTAAAAATTTTAGAAATAAAATACAATCAAGTTAAGCGGTAGGTGCCCTAGCGATGGGTAATTGAGAGGAAGTTGCGGTTCTACGAGGAGCCCTAGACAGGGAAAAATTATAAAAAAATATTTGGGACTCCAGATAAGGGTAATTGAGGTTCCCATGGCATTAGACTGCCAAGAAAATAACTAGAAAAATTTTTCAATCCCAAGTGACCAATTTTGACCGTTAAGCCAAGCGGAGGGCATTTTGGTCATTTCGCCTTCAGGTGAATTTTGGCGACTTATCCAGTTAAGTAAATAATTATTATGACTCAAAATATGAATAAATATTGCTAAAAATTAAATTGAAATGTGGTAGAAAAGAAAAGAAAAGAAAAATGAAATAAAAAGCAAATTATGACAAATTATGATGTCATTTAAAAATTTCCTCCAATCACAATAAAATAACCAATTAGTTAACCAATAAAAGAGACTAAAAATGGGCTAAAGGAATTAAAAACCAGCTGCTCTTCTTCTCCTTCTTCTCCACCAAAACGTGAACCCTTCCCTTCCACCCTCCATTGGAGCTCAACCAAGCAAGCTTGATTTCCTACCTTGTCTCACCATAAAATCCTAACCTAGCTTCACTAAAACTTGCCCTAGCACCTTGCTAAAGCCTTTGGCAGCCAAGAAAAGCCAAGAAAGTGAAGGAATTGCTTGGGAAAATTCTGCCCAAACAAGGTTAGTGCATATATACATCTAAAGCTTTTTAAATTCTATGTTAGAGACTTGGAATAAGTAGGAATTTATGACTAAAATGAATGAAATCTATGTCTATCCATGCCCTAGGTTTCGGCAGCCCTATTGAATAAAAAGGAATGAGTGTTTTGATGGACTTAAAGTGGACTAGAGATCAAGATTAAACCATGTATGCATGTGATTATGGAATGAGATAGTTAATTAAAGCATGTTGTAAAAATTCATATGGAAATTAGGGTTTGGAAAGGTGAAAGTGTGACTTGGCTTATGAAATTGTTAGGGCACATTGTAATGGTCAATTAGTGACCATTTTAGATGTGTTGACCATAAATGGGACAGAAAAATGAGATTGCAAAGTGAGGATTGCAGGCTGCCTAGGGCAAAGACATAGGGACTGAAAATTTAGTCTCTTTGCTGCCATAACTTGGGCAGTGGTAGTCCAATTGGTGTTTGGCCAATTGGACATGAAACTAGGCTTATAATGGCACATTTTTGCTGAAGAAACCATGCCCAAAAGACCAAAGCAAAAGGGTCAAAACTCAGCCACAATCCAGATGCCCTGCACTGAATTCTGCAGAATTTGCCAAATGAACAGTAGCCATAACTCACTGTAGATTTGGTCAATTGGCCTGAAATTTTTACAGAAACAAGTTAAGACATAGACAAACAACTTTCATGAAGGAACCTACCCCAAATTATGGCAAGAACCCATTCAACCAAGTGACTCAAGTTACTGTTCATGCCGTAGATATGGTAAATTTCTGCAGAATGCATATCCGGACAGCTTGGGTTTTGAGCCATATCTGAGCTACTAAAACTCCAAATGGAGTGATTCAAAAAAGGAAATTCAACTAGACAAAATAAGGAACAACTTTCATGTTTTACATTTCCTCAAATTCCAACAGTAACAATGTTCAATGGAACAATGAAGTTGACTCACCAAAATTGAAAAATCTGTTTGTGTTGAGTTACACTTTGGAATGGCAAAAACACTCAATGCCAACAAGTTTTAAACACCAAATGTGGTATGTTGGGAGTGCCAAAGTCGATGTACACATTTTTATTCTAAAAGTCAACATTTTTGTTGACCCATGATGAATAGTAACACCAAAAAAATTGAAATTCACATATTGACAAATTTAAGAGTTTCAAATGCCCTAGTATACCTAACAAGATTGGTTTGGATAGTTTGGCATGCCAATAGGGTTCGATTAGCGATCGCACATGGAAAAAATGTCATTCTGTGATTTCATGGCTTTTAGCCATTCGACTTTGTATTGAGACTTGGCCTTGTGCGGATATTATTCTGACTTGTTACTGTTGGTGCTGGGAGATCGTATGTGGATGGTGTGTGGCGAGGTACTAGGTACCAGTGCGGTTACGTTATCGATCCAGTCATCTAGTGTAGGTTACTGGGCAACCAAATGAATAAAAGTGAACAACGTAAATGAAACAATGAATATATCAATACCAAACAAAGAAAGCATACACATTCTATACACATTTATTTTCTTGCTATTTTCTTTTATGATATTATTGCACCACTAAGCATTATTGCTTAGCGCGCTTTGCCACGCGTGGTACTGGAGATCCCGATCGCGAGCCCGTGAGACCACAATTTAGGTGAGTCCATCGTGATTCTGCTTTCGCGGTCCGTGTCACCTCGTCACTGCGATTGCATTGGTAAGACACTAGATGTCATTTTGTCATTTTGTAATTAACTTTAATTTCTCATATGTATTTGGGATTTATGTAATGTATTTTGAGGTTCATGTAAATAATAAAGATTTATGGTCATGTATGGTATTAATTTGAGTATTTAATGGTTGTTTATATATGAGAACCCTGAGAAAGGGATGTTTTGAGAAATGAAAAGGTTGTTGAGACCTCAAATTGACAAATTATTGAGATATTGATATTGAGTTTTGTTGATAATATTGGAGTTGAGTATGAATGAAATTGTATATTGGAAGTGTTTTTAACAGGTTCCGAAGAACTGTTTTCTCCATTTTTAGCCGGTACTCCGCCGGATTTTCCTTAAAATCTTCGGAACCTCAAATGAATAATACTTTTGATAAATGGTTAAAACAAATCATATTTCATAAATTAACTTCAAAAGCATGACACAAATTAAGTAAGGTATATTAGAGAGTGCCAGCACACCGTGTGGCATTACTTACTCGGGTATACTGTACACGGGTAAGGGGT
This sequence comes from Hevea brasiliensis, assembly GCF_030052815.1. Classification (NCBI taxonomy): domain Eukaryota; kingdom Viridiplantae; phylum Streptophyta; class Magnoliopsida; order Malpighiales; family Euphorbiaceae; genus Hevea; species Hevea brasiliensis. The sequence goes on from NC_079502.1 coordinate 8,484,384, forward strand.
GTCACACCAAGCTTCTTGCAATAGTTGCATTTGCCTTTGAAGGGCTTCTTCTTAACTGTTAAATTATGATCATGCTTACCACCATTCTTGTTTTCAAATTTAGCTTTAGGTTTCTTGTTCTTCTGAAATTTCTCATTAGTCTTGCTACTAGACCCTTTAAAAACATAATTAAGAAAAGGAGTATTCCCTTTCCTCATAGATTCCTCTTCTTGGCACACAATGGCTATCAACTGATCAACTGTCCACTCCCCTTGTTAGGAGTTGTAAGAAGTCTTGAGAATTTTGAATTGGGGTGGAAGAGATTCAAGAATGTGCCAGACCAGAAAACTTTCTCCCAAATCAAGATCAAAAGACTTGAGCTTGTTGAAATAACTTATAAGTGTCATGATATGTTCCCGTACACCACTGACACCATCATATTGGGTGTGCTCCAGCAAAGAAAGATAATGACTCTTTTGAGCCTTGTCAAACTTTTTAAACTTTTTAGCAACAACCTACAAAAATTCCTTAGCAGTCTCCTCATCAGGAATATCTTGTCTTATGGACTTATCTATAGTATACTTCATCACCATTAAACAGACCTTATTAGAATTTTGCCACTTTTCATGATAAGTCTTCTCAGCAATAGTGGATTCATTAGTAAGTTCAGTAGATGCATCAACCCTTAAGGCTAAATCCAGTTGGGCTATTGCTAGGTACATGCTTAGAAACTCTTTTCAGTCATCAAAATTGGAGCCATTCAGAGTTTTCAAAGCAGATAATTACATAGAAATAGCAGCTAGAATCAAACAATAGAGGAAACATGAATTATGTGTATAACATAATCACAAAACTAAAGTTTCATTTTAGATCTAGCTAAGAAAGCAATTATGAACAAAACTGTTATTATTATAATCTCGGCTAAGGGTCCCGAATTACAATAAAATCAAGAAAACTCATTGAACTCATCAAATATATATATATATATATATATATATATATATATATATATATATATATATATATATATAAACGAACAGTTTTAACACTTTTATACTGATAGGGTATTAAAAAATATTAAAGACAATTAGCAAATAATAGTACAACAAATAATAACATATTATATTAATAATGTTATACTGATGGGTATATCCACTATTAATATAATCCAAATAACTCTTAAAGTCCATGGGATAAATTTTTAAACAAACTAACAAAATAATTTTATGACTAGTCCCACGATAGGTGAGTTCATAATCATAAAAGTATTTAACATAATCAGAATTTTTATTAACACTATATTATAAGCATAGTAATAATGTTACTACTCACGAATATGTTTTCAATATGCCTGAATATAATTAGTTCAACAAAACCAATAACTATTAATAAACACAGAATATTACCATAATTAATGAATACATAACCAAACAGAGTTGTAAATATTTTACGCTATTGGCTTTTGTTAAATTAATTATATGTGACAGTATGCATGTTTTATATGGGCTACAAAATTTAATCATATTCAATCATAATCATTATATGAATATATTATGTACTATTTCGAAAACCAACATACAGCCATGTGGATTTTGAAATTCAATATATATATACCCACGGTAGCCCACCAAATTGATTTCGGCGGGGGGTATATATATATATATATATATATATATATATATATATATATATATATATATATATATATATATATCCCACGAAATTGATTTCGGCAGCCCATGAAATCATGAAAAAAGTTTGACAAGTGGAAGATATATATATATATATCATGAAATTAAATTTAATATTTATTTACCAAGATTAATATTCAATATATATATATATATATATATATCCCAATTGATTGATTTAGCAGCCATGAAAAAATCAAAAAAGTGGAAGATATATATATATATATCATGAAATTAAATTTAATATTTATTTACCAAGATTAATATTCAAACATACAACAACAAAATTAATAAAAAAAAAATTCCTAACCATGGCTCTGATACCAATTGTTAGATATAAATTAAATCATTATAGATTACATGATTAGAGAATATGTGTACCTGAAAATACGTTTGTATCCATAATTTTCTATGAACAATGAAGAACGGAAGCGAAAGGGTAGGTTCACAACTCTCAATATCCACAGCCTTCAAATTCTATATGAATTCTATCTGATGTTAAATAGGGTTATCAATATATATATATATAAGACTGAGAGTTGAGTCCTCTTTCTTAGTGGGCTTATGGACAGCCTGACTCATTACAGGTTTGCCCAATCACATGACCCAATCTATATATATATATATATATATATATATATATAAGACTGAGAGTTGAGTCCTCTTTCTTAGTGGGCTTATGGACAGCCTGACTCATTACAGGTTTGCCCAATCACATGACCCAATCTATTTAGATATTGCCAATTACTAAACTTATTATTTGATATCATTATTTAATCTGTCAATGAGTCTAACAATTGATTAATGCTAATCCACATCTAGATACAAATAAATAATCCAACAGAATAAGCGAGAAGCTTAATGTACATTTGATTGGCTTTGAAAATAAAATGAAAATAAATTAAATGAGGTCCTACGAGGCTTGAGCCTGTAGGGGTAATGATTACACCCGATACACGATGAGTTAATTTAATTTGTGGCAACTAGCAGCGCCACCTTGTCTGGAGGAGGAAAACGTCAAGCTTTCGGTAGTGCAACGATACAGAGCTCTAGATTAAATACCCATTCTGTGTGATTTGCGAAGAAGGTCGAAAGGTAGAGCTCAAACGGCGCCCATAGGACCCCCTGAGATATCCTTCCTCAGGGTAGCTACATGCACCCGCCCAAAGGGCAAGACCAAGCAACAAACTACGCCGACTTTGAAACTCCTTCGATCAATGGAAATATACACAGATCTTCTACAGGAGCTATCACTATGAAGTTTTAAGATTTGCAAACCAAAGACCAAAACAAAAGATTTTTACAATCCAATCCAAGGTAGAGAGGGGGAAGCCACAGCTAGACTAGAGAAGAGAGCCTTCCTCTACCTAAAAAGGGCAAAGGAAGCGTATGGAAGGTAGGTCATCTAGCGAACTAGAAAGTAAGAAGTAAGAGAGAACCCACTTTTGTATATTATGAACAAATTACTAGTTAAACAACTCGAATGACACATTTAAACTGAATAAAATTTTTTAAAAAATTGATGTCTACCTTATCTCTTGCAAGTCATCATTCATCTTTCTCATTTCGATATTCTAGCTCATCACTTCCTCTCTCTTCTTCTCTCATTGAAACTTTTCGAGGATTTTAGCAGCTTGGAATTGATCCTGTAGACAGGCCCAAAATAAAATTTTATATTCTAAATGGCCAGTACCAATGGACTATTATGCTATTTGGACTCAAGGTGGCACCATCGCTCTTCCAAAAGTGTATAAGCCACTTCCAACCAACCTTTTTCTCATTTATTTCCTGCCACCCTCAAACTCTCTCATCTCCCAAAGCCTTGATTCAACGTCTAATCCTTAAACCTTATTCAAAATCATGAAAAAGAGAGGAGATAGACTCGAAACTCCCCCACGCCTCTTGTTTGTCACTCTTCTTGGTGCCAAAGAAGCTCTAAAACGCCATCCCTAACCTTATGTAATCCTTAATAGCTCTTCATTGTGTTTAAATTCACTTCAATTACTCTTAGAGCAATTCATCGAAAGCTTTGGTTCAAACACTCCCCCCACCCCCCCTTAGTTCGCACAAATGGCAAAGCTTCATAGCATGTGAACACCTATAAAGTGCTCCAATCAACTTCATCCTCGACCAAAACAACCATTGAAAGTGGCAATGACAGTGATGTCAACTTCATCCTCTTTTGTATTTGTTTTGGCTTCTAGATTTGTGATTGAATTGATTTCTATTATGGATTTTATTTTCATTTGGTTATTATTGATTGATTTTTTTTTCAATTGGTTTCGTAATGATTTTTGGTTAAGGTGATTTTTGTTGTATTTGAATCTCTATTTGAACAATATTTTTTTAAAAAAAATCATATTTGTTGTATCTATTGTAGAATCAAGTTGAGATAAGAGGGGAGAGAGAGAGAGAGATACACAGAGAAGATGTTAATTTTCACTCATGCACCATCCCTAAGCTAATGAAACTAATTTATTTCCCATGAGTTGGTTATGTATTGTTTAATGCATGCACATGGTATATGTAAGTCCATATCTAACCTTAAAACTAAACCATACTAAAAATAAAAAAGCAAACCTTATAAAAATTAAAATATTGAGTTAATGGGTAAGGCAAATGATTTTCCATTGGGTCTTATTTAGCAAGGCTAGCCTATTAAGTAAGCCAGAATTGGTTCTAGATTAATAAAAGGAGTACAATAGATTGGCTTAGCATGCAAAATAAATTTACTCTATTAAACATAATTAAGAATTTGATTTCATTACTGAACTGTCATAAAAAAAATTATATTCCCAAATATACTAATTAGATATCAAACTCAATTAACTCTCATGAATATGGATACTTTTGATATAAAAGTGGAGATGTGCCAATCTAAATGCGCTACATTGATACCATATGTATTGTTAAATAAGTAAGGGGTTTCGGCACCTTGCCATATGAGTGTGTTGGAATATAGGCAAGAGTTCTCACATTATGGATAGATGGGGATAAAAAAGTTGGTCTTGCCACATCGACTCCCAAATGTGATGCAAAATAAATAAAGGTTCCTGCATCTTGATGGACGAGTGCAAGTAAAGAAGCTATTTAAGGAGAGTAGGATTTGCTTAAGTAGTTGAAACATAGGATCATTAACTAGAAAGTCAATGGTGTTTGTAGATACCATGAAGAGGAGGTTGACATAACTTGTTTTTAAGAAACTAAGTGGATGAGGAAAAGGAGAGAGAGATATTGGTAATACGGGTTATAAGTTGTGGTACTCTGGGGTTGAAAAGAATCAAATTGTGATAGGAATCATAGTAGAACCATGACTCAAAGATAATGTGGTGTAAGTGAAGAGAATTGGTGATAGGATGATCTCCTTAAAATAAGTGTTGGGAAAATAACTATTACCATCATCAGTGCATATGCACCTTAGGTCTAGATGAGGAAACCAAAATAAAGTTTTGAAAAGATATAAATGCATTGGTTCAAGGGATTTCGAATAATTACAAGCTTTTTATTGGGGGATGGACATGTGGGTAGTAGCAATGATAGTTTTGGATGGGTGTAGGAATAAGGAAGGGAAGATCATTCTACAATTTGCTTTGGTTTATGATCTGGTTTTTAGTAAACACCTTTTTCAATAAAAGGGGGTGGGGGGGGGGGAGGGGGAAGAATGATACTGGATTACCTTTAGGAGTGGAGGTAACCATAGCCAAATAGACTTTTTTTTCTCACTAAATGGAGAGATAAAGTTGTATGTAGGAATTGCAAAGTTATCCCTCATAAAGCTTTAACTACTCAACACAGGCTAGTTGTTTTAGATGTGAAGATCAAGAGTAAAGTAAAGAAGGAAAAGAGATTAATGCAACCTTAAACTAGATGGTGGAACCTAAAAGGCATGAACCAAATAGCATTTAAGGAGAAACTATTAATAGAAGGTGTATGAAATTTAAACGATAATGTCAATACCGCATGAAGAGCGATGGCAAGCTACATTAAAAAAAGTAACAGTAGATAGACTAGGCATACCAAAGGTAGAAGATTACAACTACAAGAGTCTTGATGGTTGAGTCAGGAGGTTTGTTCAAATTAAGGGGTTAGTTAATATAGATTAACTAAAGGAAAGAAAATGATCTAAAATTGGGACGATGACTTATGCTTTGTCATTGCCTTGGAAAGAGATGGATTTGGACTTGTGTTTTGCTACTCACAGATCCACTTTGTGCTTTGTTAGCAAATCTTTGATGGGTTGTGCATTGCACCCGTAATGGAGATGAATATAATATTGTGTGAAGTGTTGTAGATTCACTTAAAGTATGCATAATTAATAATATGTCAATCGATGAAATGTTGTAATTACTTGTAATTATAAATAGTTGAATAAGGTGCATTCATATTGCTAAGGAAATTGGAGTTGTGCTAAAGATTGTTATGTATAAACATATAGGAGTTGTGTATATTATTTAATGTATACTCATGATTTAAAACTTACCTTGGTCCACCCTAATTTTTTCCATTTTTCAAGAAGCGAATTTTCAAATAAAATTGTGTAATAGAAGCCTTCGCACAATGATAGCTAAATACTTCCCAGCTTTGTGTGTGTGAATTGTATTTTTTTTTAACGAAAAAAGCTAATATCATTGATAAGAGCAAATGTACATGGTCCAAGCCCATAACACATATATAGCCTAATGAAACTCCAAGCCCAAATCGAAAAAACTAACCTAACCAATCCAGGTTACGGACCCGAAACCATCAATTCAGCAAGGATAAATGGAAGCATCGCCATCACCATTACACAAGGAAATGTTGTGGCCATAGAAGGAGAAAACTCAACCAACTAAATATAAGTAGGCTAAATAGCTAGCACATAACCAATAGGAGTTCTCCCTTCACCATATCATCTCTTAACATAGACGAGATGGAGAATCAAGCATATGTCAAACTAAATTGTGAGACTCAGACGATGGTTCAATGAAATTGGAAACAACATAGCGACGAACGAAGCCAAAACAACCCATTCGCACATCCATAAACACTAGCTAAATAGGGGAGATCCAAACACCATCAAGGAAGCATCACACCACATTCATGATGCTCTATAGCCTAACATGCAACAACTATAAACAGATCTAATTAACACTCCATCCACACAGGGTAATTAGAACTCCATAAAGAGAGACTTACAAAACAAAATAGAGGGGGAAAAAAAAACAAAAAAAGGAATTACATAAAGCATAAGAACGAGAAGGGATAGGGGGTGTTTTATTTTAATAAATGACTTGATATTCCACTAGGTATTTTATGATTGATAGCTGGTTTGTTTGCCTAATGTGTAGTGTAAGTGGTTGGTTATACTGCCTCGTGTGATTAAATAGCGATAGACTTTGTCTATTACATTGGAATATTTTAGGGTTTGTGTTTTGTCATCCCTTACTATGTCATAGATAGAGTTGAGAATATTTAGTTTGTAAGTTATATAGAGTGTTATGCCCATTAATAATATTTTGAGAATTTTTTTTTTTTAAGTGTTGTGAATATTTAATAAAGGCTTATTTAAAGTTTTGATAATCTTATATGTACTTACCCAAATCCTAGTGCCAGACTGATCTCGAAAATGAGTCGTGATAAAGAGATTCTTTTATGATGATGAAATTAGCTTATATATTATAAAAGTTTTAATTGAATTGGAAAAATATTAAATTTTAAGTATTTTTTGTCTTCAAATTTCCGAAATACTTTCTTTGGTATATCAACTTGTTAGTAAAATAGTTATTCAGTTATTGCGTTCTTAATTAATTCAATGGCTTATTAAAAATAATAATAAAGAAATTATATGTTATTAGTAGCTGATGAACAAAAAATTAAAGTTAAGGAAGGAAGGATGACACCCTGTGTGTGAGTGAGATTGTAATTAAGAAGTGGTCCAAACAATTAAGAAAAGAAGCATATGGAAAGTATCCTTTGCTTATCCAAATGCAACTTTATAAACATAATTATGAGGTGGTTAAAGAGTCTAATTAATTCTAGAGTTCCATAGCCAAATTAGGCCCACCATGTTCTTCTATTCAAAGCCATTAATTATTATGTGTAAAAAACTCCAATGGAGAGCCTGCCTGCGTTTTGATTTTGCATTTGTTTCTTTCGTTCCAGTTGTTTATGCTTCTCTTCTTGTCTTTAAAAGTTGAAAACAACACCACGCATCCACCAATAACCGTTTTTTCTTTTAAAATTTTTATCACCTTTGATGTGTTTGAAAAATATAAAATATAAAGAATTTAATTCAATTGAATTTTTTTTATTAATTCTCAGTTTAAAATTCAATTCTTTTAATTAAAAAATTTTAAAAAAAATTCATTCAAAAATTGGTAATTATTTGCAATATTCAATTCATACAATGAAGTTTTCTATTAAATGTCTAAAGCACTTCTCCTTAAGTTATATTTTTTATATAAATAAAGGAAAAATATAAAACTAAATATATTCATTTCACTTATCAATTATTCTAAATAATAAAATTTTAATAAATTTTATCTATTTTACGTGGAATTATGATGAGATGCCAGACTCACAGTAGAGTTTAGTAGAATAAAGATTGCCCATTAAGTCAGAGTACATGCCACACTGTTAAACACCCGGAAAAATGTTAAGGAAGGTGCTCCTGAAAGTGAAAGAAGAAATTCAGAAACTATTGATGGCAGGTTTCATCAGATCAACCAAGTACAGTCAATTACTTTCTAATATTATAACTGTTGTTAAGAAAGACGAGAAGTTATATATGTAATGATTTCATGGATTTTGATTCAAATACTATCATTTTAAAAAACATGTCAAACACATAAATTTTCCTACAAAATCATTTGAATGTAAATCTTATTATGATATAACCGAATTGAATTCTATCATAAGAATAATTTCAAATGGGTGTAAATGTAAGAATATGCTATTTATATATATATATATATATATATATATATATATATATATATATATAATTCCCTGCAAATATGTCTTCTTATATGTGGCTTTTCTTGTGATTAGTTGACTTGAGTATTTCATATTTTTTGCTAATATTTATGAACTTGCACTCCATTTATAAGAATTCGAAATTTATTTGTTTAATTTGAGATTTATAGAAATAAGAAAAGTAATACCATGCTTCATCAACTCAGAATAGAATAGACTGAGGCATTAAGCCACAACATAACAATACAATCAAATTGTTTCCATGAAGAGAATGAAGCATTTGGAATTGCAGACCAGTTGAATGAATCATGAGCATGCTAGAGAGGACATTGGCTATTGCCATCAATTTGCCCATGAACACCCTAACAATCAAGAATGTTAGAAAACAAGGTTTCCATAATAAATAAATGGAGAAATTATAAGAAAATATAATGTCATTTCACGTTTTGATACTTGAAGATCTGTAATTCATCAAAATGGTATTTTAAGGTTCTTTGTTTTAACGGTGAGTAAAAATTAAAAAGAAAAAATTGTAATTTAATTAAAAATATTTAAATAAAAACTTATACATTATATTATAAAAGTTAAATTTTTTAATTAAAAATAATTAATCACTTAAAAGATTTATTTTTTTATTGTCTTTAATATTTAATCTAGTAAATTTTAAAATTAAATGAAATTCAAGCAAAATTCCCCTGGATCATATTTTTCCCGTTGTTCCCAAATATGGATTCTTCCAAATAAAATTTATTTACTTACCAAACAGAAAATTATTTTGTCGGTGGTTAGATATATATCACTCCCTCAGTAAATTAATATTCGAGTCCTCACTCTCATAATTTCCTTACATAAAAAAAAAATAAAGAAAATTCCTAAAATTATTATTTTTAAAATAAAATTCCTAAAATTATTGATTTTACTATCTTTAAAATACCATTAATTACTTTTTTTTCCTAAAATAATCCAAAAAAGAAAATTTCTTCCCTACTTTAATTCCCTCTTATTTTCCTTGCATGCATCTTCATTCCTTCTTGAGTTCTTCCCAAACGAAGTGTAGGGATAACAAATTTACAACCCAATAGGTAAACCAAAAGCTGGCTCAAAAGGTCATTTATTCATTGGTTCTCTTCTTCCTAGCTAGATGCTGTAGTCCCTATTTTTTTAGGTTAGGCTAAGGAAAGCAGAATTCAACTAAAAGCTTTAACCTTTCCTTAATTTAATCTTGGGCTGATACTATTTTGCATTCTTCTATAGATTTATTTTTGGGCTAAAAATAAATATTAAAAGAAGTTATATGAAATATTAATAAAAATATAGTGAGTAAAATAAAAATATAAAATATTAAGAAATTAAAATTAAATAATATAAAAAATATGAATAAAATTTGCATAAAAGTGTATAGGTAAAAGAAAATATAAAAATATTAGAGGAAAAAACAATAATTTTTTAAAAAATATATTAAAATTTATCGATAAAATTTTAATTTTAAAAATTTCGAGGGACACTAAAAAAATATATTAAAATTTATAGGAAAAATTTTAATTTTGAAAAGTTTTGGGGAGGCCACAGTTATTCTTCATTTATATGTAAAATATATATATATTTTATAAATTTAAAAGAATATATCTATCTCATATAAAATAATCATTGTATTTTTATCTTATATAATTATATAATTTATATGTTTAAGTGGATAGTGAATAAAAAATAATAATAATAATTAATAATATTAAAAGAAGAAAAAAATATTCTTTTTTATTTTATTCCATTATGTAATATCATATCCATATTTTATGACTAATATAAACCTTTTATAATGAAAATAGTAATTAGTCATTATCAATTCAATCTGTCATTAGCCGAAAATTTAATAGTAAATTGCAACTTTCCCTATAAAATATGCCACTTGATGTGGTCCATGGAAAAGCAAGAAATTGTCATCATGGAAATTGGAACTGTCTCTCTGTTGATTGGTAACATAAGTTAAAGCCCTAAAGGATTGGTTAAAATGTCACTTAAATGAAGATCAACCCTTCTGGAGTGATAGCTACACCACTTTTTGGCATCTAGTTTCTTGTGCATCATACATAAGCTTATCAATGCTGCTGTAATTATAAACTTTAACTGAATTTTCAACTCATCATCTTTTTATTTTAATATTATTAATTAATATCTTATCTATTTACAATGATCAAACATTCAATCTTACTTAAATTATAAGAGTGTCGAACTATTTATATCAAATATTCATTATTTTTTTTATTTTTTATCACACTCCCATATTTATTTTTATCTTATTATGTAACTAAATTTATAATTTTTCATAATATTTAAATATTATTGTATAGTTTATTTATCTTATTATTTTATATATATATATATCTTAAATTAAGTGAATTAAAAGCATAAAAATTAAAATCCATTAAAAGTATTTAAACATTATAAAATATAATTTTAAATGTGAAACAGGATTAAAAAAATAAGTAAAATATGTGATGAAAAAATATAAAATATAATAAAGTAATGAAAATATAAAAAAATTAAAGAGTAAATTTATTTATTAGTTATTTTTTTAAATCCCACCCTAATCCTTCAATCAAAATCGTAAAAGATTTGCAAAGAAATTAATATGTAATGGTCTGGCATGCACGATTTGGAAACCAAAATTAGGTGGCTAATAAATAAAAAATTAAATAAAGCAGCATGAGACAAATTAATTAAGAGCAGAATAATAACCACAGAGAAAGGACTTCCATGTGACGTCTTGTGCCGACTCTGTTCCTCTTCACCAACCTTTCTTCATTTCACCACCACCATGTGTAACAGTGTAACCAATGTCCCATCTCTAACCCTTTTTATGTTGCAGAACATATTTATTATTAGTTTAGTCAGAAATATTGCATCATGCAACTTATTAAAAAAATTAAAATTCAATTTGAATTATAATATTATTTTTTTACATTTGAATATAATACCTGAAAATTAATTAAAATTTTAATTTTATAAAATATTTAATATATTTATGCTTAATTGATTATCATTAAAATATTAATTATTTCTTTTACTAATTTCTTGCTAAAACTCATAGTTATCATTGAAAAAAAAAGTTCAGATTTTAAAGAGTATTTGAGTTAATTTATAAAAATTAGATTATAAATATTTAGTACTTATAAGTTAATTTAAATTTATAAATATTTAAAATTTTAAGTATTTACATGGTTAGTTAAAATATTTATAAATAACTAAAAAATAATTAATGTGTTTTATAAAAAATTACTTATAAGTATTTTACTATTAAAATGACTAAAAATGATATTAAATGAGATTTGTGATGAAATTTTAAAAATTAAATGAGAATAATATATTAAAATACTTTATTAAATTAGCTTATAAGTATCAAAATGAAAAGTTGAGTCCCCAACTTATTTTTTAGCTTATAAGTTTAAAAATTATTATAAACAAACAGTTCAGCTTATTTTTAAAACTTATGAACTGATTTAACCAGCTTATAAGTTAAGACAAACACTCTCTAATTCTAATTTAAAAACTTGTTTAAAGAAAAGAGATTTACTCAAATCTTATATTTAATAAAAATACCTTATCTCAACAATTGTAGGTAATTTAAACTTGATTCTAATTAATATTTTAATTTTATATATCTAAAATATTATAAAAAATTTTAGTATAGCAAATCACATATTGTATGAATTATATATATTTAAAATTTGATTATATGATTAGACTCTTGGGTTAGTTAAATATTATAATTTAACACAACTTATTAATTTGAGCTATTCAACTTTTAACTCAAATTTTACTGGGAGTTGAGTAAATATAGTTTTTCTGATTGATTTTGAATATTTCATGAGTATCATTACATAATCTATTAATAAATTTTTAAAATAATAAATTTTAATTTAGTAGTATTTAAATCGTTTTTAAAATTATTAATTCTTGAATTTAAATCAAAATTAGAATCAATTATATTAAAAAATATAAAGAAAAGAAAATGATGAAAAATAAGATCTTCATTCAATGTGTTTTACAATATAGTATGAGAAAGGTGAAGCTATTAGCACAATATGACTGAAATATACTGTAATTAATAAACACATAACACATGCAATGCGGGAGGCTGAACTAAAGAGAAAATGGAAGGAAGGGATGATAAAAAAATAAAAAAGGTCCCACAATCCAAGTGGGAAAAAGGGCACCATGTGCGATCATATGGTGGTTAGCAATTTTCAGGCCCACAAAACTCACTTTCCATCCTCAAATCTCCAAAACTGAAAATGAAAGAAGAAACGTATAATTTAATTCAATTATAATGATAATATCAATTATCAAATCTTGATTCTCATCTCTCCTTCTTTACACCACCCATTTTCAATCTCTTCACTTCTCTCATTGTACTAATCTTTTTCTTTCATTCTCTTCATCACTCTTCACACATGTTTTCCTCCTTAAAGTTTCCCTGGCCACTATCTCTTTCTCCCTCTTGTTTTCTGTTTGGCGATTTTTAGATTCTGTGTGTCAGAGTTACATTTTCCTTTTGTCTTTCTGATTTTCTGAGCAAGAGGACCCCTTTCTGTCAGATACAAAATCTCTTATCTCTAACACTTGCTTTTAAGTGCTATCCTTCACATATCTGCATCATTATCAATACCCAACTACCCATATTCACCACTCCTTCATGAATCCTCATCACCACTCCTCTTATTTAAACCCTAATTCTTTGAAATCTAGGTTCACTAAAAACTTCCTTCGATCTTTGATTAAAATAAACAAGCAAACACCTTTTCCATGTCGTCCTACAGAGATGTTTCAACGATGTCATAAGGTTAAGACTGCTGCTGATAAATCCCTAGCTTGCGCTGTTGGGTCAAGGAGAGTTTGGAGTAGGGCAATGCTTTGCAAGATTCGAAACCGAGCACTGAGGAGGGGACCCCAGAAGCCTCCTTCAGTTAGAAGAATCATCATCAACAATCGAACCATGAAAAAGGGTTTTAATTGTTTAAAGGAGAAGATGAATGATGATCAAGAAGCTGGTATTGATCAAACCAGTAAGCTAAGAAAACTGGTACCAGGAGGTGAAGCTATGGATTTATGCAATTTGTTGGATGAGGCTGCACATTACATCAAGTGCCTTAACACCCAAGTACAGGTGATGAGAAGTATTGCTGATTTCTACTCTACTTGATCTATATATTATATATACATACCTATTTTCATATATAACATTATAATTAAGTAGAAAAACAGAAGTAACGAATCCTATTAAGTATCAACAGAGAAAAAATATATAAAAAAAATTAATAAATGGCATAAAAAAAAAATCGGGGACTTTATGTGAAAAATATATGTATTTTACAAGTACCATAGCCCTAGTAATTTCTATGTATGGCAATGTACTTGAACCAGATGAGCTTGATGTTTGTGAAAAGCAATGGATATTACTACCATATCTATATTATATATATTGCCTGTGTATGGAAATTTCGTGTCTCACCAATGATTTTATTTTATTACTAATATCTTCTTAATTTCTTGCTATATATATTCACCTGGGTTTTACTTTCAGCTAGCTAGCTTCTTGAAAAAACTGGTGATGAACTGATCTCTAGCTAGCTTAGTGTTCCAGGAAATTCATGATGCAGAAAGGATTGAATCCCTTGGTAAGGATTGAAGAAAACTGGCACTCACTTTTTTAGGAAAAAAAAAAGGGCATCTTTTGGTAATTAGCAGAGGCAATGGGTCCAAGTAGGTAATAATTGTGCTCCCTGGCCTTTAGTCTTGAACCCGTGTATGTTTCTCCAGTTTTCAATGTTTTTACGTTTGTCACCCAGTTGCTTCAAAAGTGATGACCAAATGATTCCTTTCTCCCACACATGCTTCCCACCAATTATGTTTCTTTCCCATCTGTTGTGTGTGTGTGTGTATATATATATATAATTTTTTTCTTTTTTCCTTTTCTCTCTTTCAGCTGAAAACTTCCTAAACCACCAGCCTTTTTTGGGTTTTGTTGAGACCAAAATTGAAATTTAGAAGTATGCATGAGTATTATATAGTCTCAAGGGATTGAAGATGATACAAGTCCTTCAATTTTCTTGTCAATTTTCAAATCTCTCTTCAATATAAATACAACTTACACAAAAAGTGCAATATAATGAGCACATCAGGGGAAAATGACAGTTTCAATTGCATTACATAACGGTTCTTTGGCTTTCGTCTAAAATCTTTAAAAACTTCTTGGATGATCAAACCATAGGTACATAACAACATGAGCCTCGAGAGGTGAAATTCTAAAAAAGTAATATTCTAATGAATAAGTCACTTAAATTTCACCAATAACAATCTTTTACTATAATATAATTAGAAAGAAAAGTAAATATTAAATTTATGGGTTGATGACAAAATTAACAATCCAACACAAAAAGAAAAGAAAATTTAGTTCATCAAAATTTTAACTTTCTAAAATTATAATCAGAGCTAAAGGATTTGATTTCAATTGTTGTCATCCTTAAATTCTCTAGCTTTATGTTCTACATTCTATATTTATATCTGCTTGAGAGCTAATATCTATTTTCTTTTTCTTTCTCTATCTTTTGCCAATATGAGTTAGGGTTTTAGGAATATTGACAGCCCATGAAATTCAAATATTAGAATCCATTTTCCTGCAATTATTTCCCTTGTAATGTGAAATCAAAGGGTATTTTAGAACCATGCAAGACCGACGTGAGACAAACCCCTAGACCAAGAAATTTAGGATGGGTGCAATTGAAATTAAATCATTAAGTTCAAGATACAATTGGCAAAAATAAAAGTTTCAACCATAATTTAAAACATGAGAAAATTTTCAAATTATTTGTTCATTAACCCTAATTTTATTAATTCTAAGCAAACATGGATATATTATAAATGTGTGTCTGTGATTCAAATGTATAAAGAATGCAGCCAACGATAGCATGAAGTGGAATGAGCGCAGTATCTGTTCCATAAAAAGTAATGCAAAATTTTTATGTATATATGGTAATCAACTTGCCTCACTATTACATTTATATTTATATATATATATATTCTTCTCTTCATTTTCCTAGAAAAAAAAAATCAGACAGATCAATTCCTAGCCTGATTGTGTAGAGTTGATTAAACATTACTAATCACAAGTAGCTAATCCTGTGAATTTGGTCTTCTTCAATCATCCTTCTAAGCTGCAATAAAATACAACACATATATTTTCATCATGCAAGCACCAATACGTGTTAATGCGCCTTCCTATTTTAAAAATTAGCTCAGCACTATCCTTACTACTGCCATGAATTATTTCAAAAGCACTGTCCAAAATTTCAGAATTTGCACCATAACCATCACTTTGAAAGCATCATTGCATTCCTAAAACTTCTTAAATACAAACTACATAGTACAAAAAGAGTTAATAGGTGGGAGCTGGCACATCATGTCTTCTACAGTTTTCTTTAATTAACCAACATGTGCAGAAGAAATTCCCAACCAATCTATCTTTAAAATGCACTATGATTTTCCCATTTTAAAGGTTTCATGTCAACTTCAACTATAATTAAATTAGATTTGAATATGAACGCTTCCAATGAGAAATTTAGCAGTATAATTTGACTCATCAAGCAGCTTATTTATGTATGGCATAGCTTAGAAATTTTTCTAACTGATTTACAAATATCTTTTAAAACTTTGTGAAACTTATACCTTCTTTTTTTCACCAATATAAAAGAATATTGAATAGGTTTTTTTTTTGTCAAGTTATGTTCCTTTTTTTTGGATAAATCTGATAATTTTATTTATTACAAGATCCAAGAAAATTTTAGCATGGATTTTTCATCTAAGCCCAGGCCAACAGATATGCTTATAGTTATGTTCCTTCATGTGCATTCATGAAATTTGATGTGGGCAATAGTTTTAATCACAATATAATGGGAAAATTGACTACAACTTACTGAAAAAGCTTTACAGAAATAACAGAAGACTTGAGTTGATTAACAACTAGTTAAGTCCTTTACATCATGCACAAAATAAAGAAGATAAAGAAATAAATTAACAATTAACCATGCATAAGACTTTCTATTGACTGTAGTAGCAGTGTACGTATATCAAACTTACAGCCAGATACTTGCTAAAACCTAGGTCTAGAAGAATTATAGGTCTATGCCCATGTTAGGTATTGTGCACAGCAAATTACAAAGACCAGCAAGCCAAGCAACGGCACAGATTTTCCTTCTACATGCAGATCATTTTCTCATATCCTTCCTTGTTTTTTCTCCGTATTCATAATATATATATACAAGAACTTCTTCATATGCCAGTATACAGTATTTTAGGTTTTGCCGTCGTGGGTGCTGGCAAAAGGTACACTGTGCAGCAGTACGAAGGCCTTGAAATTTTGATTCAAAGGACACACACATATATATATATATATACTAGTTATTGCATGATGTGAAAGGCTACTCACCGAAATTCTAAGGACGTACGAAGCTCAGCTGGGTTCATTTTCTGGTGTCGTGTTGGATGGAACTGATGATGGAATCTTAACGTTAGAATCCATGGTTGTTTAGATATATAAGATAAGAAGAATATTTCAGTGGGTGGAGAAAGAAGGGAAAGAAATTCAAGATTTGAATAGGTATTATACAGAAAATTGGACAGTTTGTGATTGGCCATTCACCAACAGAGAGCTTTTGAAGCCACATTCTTAGCCCATAATTGCGCTCCAATTAGGAATCTGATTCAGGGGACCATTTTAATTTACTATATACTTTACACGTGCGGATATTTTTTCCTACTTTTAAAAATTTTTTTATAAAATATAGAGATTAATTATTAAATTTAAACTTGGCACAATGTTATAAAAATTTTAAAACTTTATGTATTTTTATAATTATAATCATTTTTTTATTAATTTTGACCTAATTTAAAAATCCAATATTTATTATGTCTGAGTCAAAATTAGAGATTCGAAATTGTTAATATAAAACTTAATATGTGAATATCTTTAAGCTTTGCAGAGATATAAGATGCAATTTTCGGATTTCATTTTCTAATACAATGGCAAAAAAATATATTTTTTTAATATGCTATTGCTAATGTGGCGAGTGACATGACATGAACTTTTATATTCTTACTAACGTGGTAATTAATATAGTAAAAATATTATTATTTTATGTGTTGTTGCCGATATAGTATAATTTTAATAATTAAAAAAATTTAAAACTTTTCGAATTTTGTCACCTATAGCTAATTCAATAAGTTTCTTTTACTTATATCTAGTTGACTAATTTTAATTTAACTTGGTCATTTTTTTACTTATATCTCTCCACCCGTGTCTCTCTCTCTTTCTCTCTCCCTCTCCCTCTCCCTCTTTCTCTCCTCTCACCCAATATCATCCAATAATATATATACTTATCTACCCACCCCTCTCTCTAAAAAATATCCCTGCACCCACCTCTCTCTCTCTCTCTCTCTCTCTCTCTCTCTCTCTCTCTCTCTCTCTCTCTCTCATTGTCATGCAACATATATATATATATATATATATATATATATATATATATACACACCCTCTATCTACCTTTCTCTCTCTAAATAATATCCTTATATCCACCCCACTCTCTCTCTTTCTAAAAATACCCTTATACCTATCTCTCTCTCTCTCTTTCTCTCTCTCTCCCTTTCCCTCTCTCTCCTCCCACCCACTGTCATCAAAAATTATTTTTTTATTATATTAAGTAAGATAAATATTATTTTTGTAATTGTATTAGGTAATAAAATATTAATTTTTTATCAAATAAGATCAAAATTAGTCAATTTGCTATAAATAAAATAAACTTATAGAATTGACTATAATTGATAAAAGATGAAAAGTTTTAAATTTTTTAATTATTAAATTATGCTAAGTTAATAATAACATATAAAATAATAATATTTTTATCACATTAGCAAAAATATAATAGCGCATGCTACGTCACTTGCTATGTCTATAATAACATATTAAGAAAAATAATATTTTTGTCAAGTAATGCCCTTAAATCTTCAAATTAAATCAGGCTATAATAAATAGTTAACTTTTAAATTATGTTAAATTTAACAAAAAAAAATTACTATAATTATTAAAACGCTTAAAATTTTAGATTTTTTTTAATATTAGCCTTTCAAACTTTTGATTTTCTATATTTCACTTGTGTGGACATGCATACAATCCTTCCCCAGCAAATCAACTAAGTTTCAGCCCATTTTTCAGATGATCTGTCCATGAGATCCATGCTGGTTTTTGTCAAGATGATCATAATTGTCATGAGTGGGACCGATTTGACTAGAAATCAGATCGACAGTTGTCCGATTAAGATGGCCGCTTACTTGTAAATCTTTTTTTTTTTTTAATTTACTATTTTCTAAAAAAAATTTTTATAAATGTTTTCACTTATTAATAATAAAAATAAATTTTAATTCAAAAAAATTAAAATATTTTGATCTTTCATAAATAAAAAAAAATAATTATAGAATATATGTTGAAATTTATTTTACTTTTAAAATTTTTTTAATGTGTTATTTATTTTTTATAATAATATAATTAATTTTTATTATTATAAATAAATATTTTTTATTAATTATTTATTTTTAATTATAAAAAATTAAGTATAATTTTGTATTAAATTAAACCATAAATCTATTTATGCATTCTGAAAGTAATTGTGTATATTTTTATTTTACTATATATAATTAAACATAATAAAATCAAATTATATTTATTAAATTAGTAATTGTATAAAATATATTAAAATTATTTATTCTATTAACTGTATTAATATAAAATAATTAATACGTAAAATTATAAAGAAATGAAAATTTATCCATGTGTCAATAATTTTATTTTATAATCATTTATATTGTAAAAATAGAATATTTCTTTAATTATAGATATTATTATTTAAATTATAAAATTTAAAATATTTTTAAAATATTACATATTAAAAATTAATTACATTTATTTTAATAATAATAATGATATATTATTATTATTATTATGAGTTTATTTATTTTATAATATATAATTAATTTATTAACATACCATTTACATTTATGTTCAACTCCAAATAAATTTAATATGCCAATTAGGGTAACTTGTTTGGTCCTCTCAATTTATAAAGGGAGGATTCCACTTTGATTCTCATCATATATTTATTATAGCATTATTTACTTTATCGTAAGAAAGAGAGAGAGTTATCTCCTGCTACGTAGCCCATCAGTTATACCTTAGACTATTGTATTTACATTAAATTTTAAAAAAATAAAACCGATGTGAAATTCAAAAAACTCAAATAAATTAAACAAAATCAACCTCTAAAATCTAAAAATTAAGAAAAAAAAATCAAACTATATGATATATATTTTTATAAATTATAAAATCACAAGGCAGTTCTTTTACTTTCAATTTGAAATAAGTCAATCCCTCAGGTTGAAATTCGTTAATAAAATGTTCTTCCATCCAGTTTTAATATAATTTATAGTTAATTATAAATTAAATTATTAAAATACTCTTAACTTTTAATTCAAAACAATTACGTTCACCAAGTTTTATTTTATTAACAAAATGATTTCTCCATTTAAATTTTATATTTCGTTATATTCTAAATTTTTTAAAAATAATTATACTGAAATATTTATATCATCCTATAAACTTATTTTTAAAAATTTAGAATACAACACATAAAAAATAATTTAATAAAAATTTTTAGTAAAAAAATTATAATATTTTCTTATTTTTTAGTAATAAAATATTAATTTTATATTTTAAATGCTAAAAATAAATTTAATATTTTTAATTAAAATTAAAATATATATATATAACACAAGAATAGCAATCCAGACACAAGAACAACAACCTAAACAAGAACAGCAACAAGAAAACAATATTAACAATCCAACCTAGAAACGAATAAACACCAATTAATCTATAAACAAGAACAACTCAGAAATTAATAACACTAATTAAATGAATTGAATGGCCTAATCCAGAAACAAGTTTGTGCTCAGAAATAATGAAAATACAGGAAACCAAGCTCAATCACACTAACTTTGATTTAAGCTCAGAATTCTTTCTGCTGGGAGGGCTTAGCTCTTTTTTTTCGGCTTTGTTGCTAGGCCAAGAATTCTCTCTAAAATGTTTTCACATTTTTTAAGTTCCTTTTCTTTCTATATTTCTATTCAGAATTAGAGAGGAAAGTGAGCATTGCTAGTGTAATCCCATTACTTTAATCTCAAGTTTTTAATACAATTTCAGATTCTCTTCTTTCCATTTGCTTAAGTTCCTTAAATCCAACTAGCCGGCCTGCTCTATTCTCTGTGAATGCCAACAATAAGAATAGATTTCTGCATTGATACGATAGAGAGGAACGATCTAGCAAATCTACCATAATGAGTTGGATCAAAAAGTTAATAGGATCAAAATTTTAAAATTTACTTAATTGAGTTGATATGGAAGGAGGCAGCAGCCGGGAATGATGAACCTCTAAGATAATGTCTTCATCAACAGTAGACAAGCGATGGGAATCCAACCGATAGCATGGGGCCTCCAGCTCTAATTTTGGAAGAAGCTCCGTTGGACGCACAAACGATCATTATGGCCAAATTCTATAATGAAAACCCAGAAAATTGGATTGTCCAGGCTGAGCAATCCGGCAGCATGATATCAAGAATACACTGATCCAGAACAGATTTCCTTTATATAATCCCATGAGATCTACCCCCTTAGAATGTCCACTTATAAACAAAAAAAAATACAAAAATGCAGATATAATGCACTGAAGAATACGTTCACAAGGGGATAGAAAGGAGCAAAACTTCATATTGGCATTAGGATAGAAAGGAGCAAAACTTCATATTGGCATTAGGCAAGCAGCCAGGCACAGATACTCTTTCACTGCACCTTGCAATTTATGTGCCTCTTAATATATGCAGTAGCAACTTTAAGCTGTAACCGTTGAAAACAGCTCTTCTAACTATACAAACACCAGGCACAGCCTTGGTTCCTGCCATCTATATTTTGCCACTGCTTCTATATACTGTATAGTTATCTACAACAATCACCGCTGACGGATTCTTCTAGTACCCAGACAATTTCTGTTTACTAAATTAGCTTCATCTTGTGCTCAAAATGTTCTAGTGATGTTATGCTAAGCCTTCACAGTAGAACCAAAATGTGGGAAGAGCTGAGAAGGTAGGTCTCTTATTCGGGACCCATTGCCCCAGAAAGATGCAAGAGAAAGACCCATGATCGCCATGGCAACTACCGAGCATGCTGGTGGGACAGCCTGAGTGGTCCCAAGGAACTGGGTTGCAAGAAGACCTGCCAGTGTGGAGCTTTGCATTCCTGTGCACAATGAAATTGTCCTGCTAACTTCTTCATCTAGCCTGTGATAATAACCATTTTAGTTCATGTCATTTATGAAATAAGAGCTTGTGCATGTGGTAGAATATTAATTGATCACAGCATCGTGAGTATCATGATCATCTGTTTGAAGATATTCAAAACATAAGATTCTCTGGAGTGGAAATAAGATTCTACAGATGCATTTACCAGAGAAAAAGAAAGAAGGCAATAAATAACTGCTCAGTTAAAATTTAAGAAAGGAAAAAAAAAAAAAAGAAGAAGAAGAAGAAGAAGAACAAGCAGCAGCTATATATATATATATATAGGCTACTAAAAATATCAATAATTAGAGGAGTTGCAAGCAAAGCCCCGGAATAGGAAAGAGTAATGGCAACTTCTTTCAAATTCATTGATAAGTAAGGAAATCAATAGACATCTGCACAATGCATAAAGCAGCAAGTACAAAGGGTAAAATTTTGATAGCTTATCATATATTTCATGAGATAAGGAATTTACTCCCATGGAATGGGGTAATAATTGGAAGGAGTAAGGTGATCAAGTGCAGAATAACAATGCTGATCACAAGTAGTAGAAAAGGAAAGAAATAAGCATCAGAATAATATCCTACCATATGAAAAGCCGAGAGAATTAAGATTTCCAAAGCCTTAATGCCTCAGGACAGCTTTAACAAGTACTAGATTCGGCCTTCAGAAGGATATCATGGCGTCAATTGGCTTCTAATGGCTTCTAACTAGATGCCGACTACCAATGTCCATATACAAATTGTATCACTTGAGAGTTCCAGCATGACATTGAAATGATACAGGGTCACCAAACTCTACCAGTTTAAATCTGTCACCAGAGTTACTGGATGCATGATAGCTGAAGAGTTTCTATTACTATTAGTTAAAAAATGACTGTAAACAACTATTGCATAATGATCTAAGGAACCCAAGACCAAAAAACAGGGCAATTGCAAGGAGGCCGATTCATATATCACCAAAGTTATTGGAGACATGGTAGCAAAAGAGGTTTTACTATTATTAGTTAAAAAATGCCTGCAAACACCTATTTTATTATGATCTAAATAACCAAAAGTCCAAAAAACAGGGCTTGCATGGAGGCCAATTCATATATCTATGCTTTGTTTCCAAAACTCTACCTCAAAATGCATAGAATGGGATACGAAGTATGAAATTACCTCAAAGCTGGAATTCTGGAAATCCAATATCCAAAAGCGAATGCAGCTGTATGAAATGCCAAAACTGGAAGAACCAATCTGAGACCCTCTGTGGACAGAATCTGACTTCTATTTATAGCTAGAGGGCTGCCAATACAAATTGAGGTACATATCATAGCAACAAATGGCATCACAGGCTGAATAACATTTACCACTGGCTTTGCATAGGTATTTAGCACGAGGCCAAGGGTAACTGGAACAAGAACAACCTAAAAATAAAAAAAAAATAAAATAATAAGTGAGCCAAAAATCAGGAAATCCACTTAAGGAATATATCACTTTGTCAAGAATCGTCATTACCTGCAATATCGACTTTGACATGGCAACAGCATCAACTGGAACAACAGAGCCAATGAGGAGGCCAGTTAAAAGAGGCGTGATAAGCACTGATGCAATTGTTGTAGAGCTAGTAAGGAGAATGCTCATGGCTACATCCCCTTTGCTCAAGAAACTGGCATAGCTTGATAGTTGAGCCCCTGCAACACAAGACATGAGGAGAAAACCTGTGTAGAACATCCGAGACATCCCAAATGCCTTTGCAACTGATACCCCAAGGGCTGGTTTTAGCACATACTGCGCGAGAAACCCAACAGATAGTGGTAAAGGTCTGCAACAGATGGAAAATAAAGAAACTTGGGAGTATATTCGAAATGTTGTAAATTAGCTACGACAATCAGAAGTTGAACGAAACTGACCACAATGCCAAGATAATATATTGTACCTCTTAAATGCAAGAGCAAAATCATCAATAGAAAGTTTAATTCCAATTGACAACATGATCCCACCAAGGGCTGGGGCGTATAGCTCCTTAGATACCCTTCACAAAATCAAAATCAAAATTTTTCCCTGTCAAACATAGATTTCCAAAATAGACTATGTGCATATATATCCAAGCCAATTTAAAAGGAAAATTATAATTCAACACTCTGGGGGAAAAAAAAAAACCTTTGCCGCGAAATTTGTTTAAACAGAGCAAAGTGAACTAAATAGGCATCACAACCCCTCTCTTGAGACTTAAATCAAACACATATGGGAAGTGTCAAATAAAGCAGTGCTTACCCATTGGAACCCATTTTAAAAGCACCCTCCTCATGCCCTTTTCTTAAAAAGACAAAATAATAAAAGAGTACTCGAAAGGTTAACCAAAAAAGAA
Source organism: Hevea brasiliensis (assembly GCF_030052815.1). Classification (NCBI taxonomy): domain Eukaryota; kingdom Viridiplantae; phylum Streptophyta; class Magnoliopsida; order Malpighiales; family Euphorbiaceae; genus Hevea; species Hevea brasiliensis. The sequence continues at coordinate 8,508,794 of NC_079502.1, forward strand.
CAACTTATTTTCGATATCAAATAGCATACAGATAAATAAAAAAATAAAAAAAAAACTGTATATTATACTTTGTATAACTCCATGAGAAAACTCTTTCATTTCAACAACAATAATTACAAAGAAAGTACACATGAAAAAAGAAAATACTGAAACCAGCAATGACAGCCAAGTTCCCAAAAACCATAAAGAACAATAACCAGATGAAACTGCAAGAACATACGATCAAAGAGCCACTGAAAAAAAAATGTATATTTATATAGATAGATAACAATCTCGAAGTTTCCCAAAACACCAAAATTGTTTAATATTGATAATTAGCTAATGGTATTAAAAAATCATTGTTGTAACTAATAAGATAATAATTAAACGCAATCACAACCCAGGAACAGAGAAGAAGCTCAAACCATCCCAACCCGAAATCCCAACTTAACTAAACCAATTTACCACCAATTTAAGTCAAAATCAGTCGTGATTGCATTCACAAGAGAACCCAAAATTAAAACGGAAAAAGAAAAAGCAGCCAAATTCTTACAACCCACCAAGTGAAAGTAGATGGCTGAGCAAGAGCAGCAATAGCAGTTGCAGCAACCACAAAAGGAAGCATTGCTGAAAGAACCTGAGAAGCATCAGTCTTTGATACCTCAGCATCAGGATTAATCCCAAAATACAAAAGAGAAACGTTGCCTTCTCTTCTCTGTAACCCGACTCTTCCTATAAACGGAGACGTCGAGCAAGCGAATGTAAGCAATCCGCCGTTGTTGCAGGCCCTTGGTCCTGCGCGCTTCGAAACTAAACAACAAGTGAACGAACAACGTAAAGAAACAGAGTTTGGTAATTTTGTGTAGATGGAGAGTTTTGGTACCGTTGTCACGGGGAGTGTGGGAGATATAGAGGTGATTGAGGCCATTTAAATTTCTCAAGAAAACAGAGATGAAATGTAATTGTGATCTTTGGTGGTTTTAGGTTTTTCTAGTGGTTAAAGGGAGTGGCGTGGACGCCGGAGAGTGGCGGATTCCGGCGACGTATTACAGGAGGGAAAGAGAGGCAGTCGAGTACGGGGAAGAGATGAGGGGATAAAATGACGCTTTATGAGAAGAGGAACGAATATACGTATTTCCCAATATATTTGGAGTGAGAGGGAATGTCCAGGTGTTTTTCTTAAATGGTGAGATCGGAGAATTTGACGGTCAGGATGAATCATAACCCGAATTTCAGTGTACAAAGCGGTTAATCTGTATCCTGATCATTCATTTTAAAAAATGGAAATTAAGTCCTTTCCTTTTCGCTTAATTTAAATATCGTCCACAACAAATCAATCAGTCATCATGGATTTTTATTTTAATATTTAAAAAAAAATTATTTTTATTTAATTTATTATAAATTCCAAAAAACAATATATAAAATTTATATATTTAATAAATAAATTTTATTATATATTTTAAATTTTAAATTTAATTTAAATAAAATAAATTTACTTCATATAAAATTATCGTATAAAATAATAAATTAATTATAATTTAATAATCGATTGGAAGAGTAATTATAACTTTAAAAAAATATATTTTTAACACATTAAAAAATAATTTTTTTTATAAAATATATCACTACTTATTTATTATTATACTGTTAGTTTATTATTTTATGTGAACTATCTCATATAAAATCATGATAATAACATATAATTACTCCACTTGTGACACCGTGGAAGTGGTTTTCCTTTGTTTTATTTATTTTTAGGTTTTATATTATTGTTAATATTATTTTAGAAGAAAATATATAAAAAAAATATTTTTATATATTTAAATATAAAAGTGCAATTAATTTATTAGCTCCCATTGAGAATGGTAATTAAATTAAATTGATCATAACTTTTTTTTAAGGGAAACTTGAACTTCATTTACCATGAGAGGGGACTTTTTTTTATAAAAAAATTTAATTAATTAGAAAATTTTTTGAAAAAATTAGTCTTTTTAAAGGAAATTATTATTTTTTTTCAAAATAAAGAATTATTTTTCAACTTCAACAACCTCATTCAAAGAAGTTATAGTATTATTATTACCCAATAGTTTATGATTTTACGTTTAATTTTTTATATTCAATAATAAGTAGAAAAATATATGTAGTTTTATAATTTTAAAGATTTTCATAATCTTATATTAAAAGAAAAGTAATATTTTTTAATATAAAATAAAAATGAGATATTTAAAAGAGAAATAAAATTACTTGTAGAGATTACATGTGAAAAGAATATATATATATATATATATATATATATATTATAATTATTGTAATTTTATCTGTATAGAAATATAAAAATATAAAATGACTGTTTCAACGAATTATTGTCAAAGCCTAGTAAAAGTTTTAGTTGGATCACTCGCTTTGTCAATTTTCATCATAGCATTAGAATTCAACGGGGGCGAAACCATAAAAATTCAAAAAGTAAGGGGTGAAGGTTGTAATTATTGGAATGCGACGTTTGGTTTCACACAGTGACTATTAAGCACTGCATGTCCCTGCGTGCTAACGGCCTCTGCCGCGTGTTTCACATCCTTCCGCAATTGTCCGATATTAATCTCACTTCTAGTCCCTTAATTTAAGTGTTTATATCAATATTTTTTTTAAATTTTAATTTATAATTTATAAATTAATAATTTAAATATCACTAAAATTTATGTGAATGGTTATCATAAGTTTTTAAGTTTTGCTTTATTGAAAATAAAATCATATTTTTAAAAATAGTCTAATATTTTTATAAATATTTATAATTAATTGTTTATTTAATTTATTATATAAAATATTATTTTTACATATATTATTTTTTAATTCAATTTTAAGTTAATATCTAAAAGATTTATGCCAAGTTTATCTTACTTCTTTAATTTCATTTTAACGTAAGAAAAATAATTAATAGCATATAATTATTTTATTTTTTTTGAAAATATTTAAATCCTAATTAAGTATGTATATTTTTTTATATAGATTGGTGTTGTATATAGTTTTTATTTTTATTTCTTAAATTAGCAAAATAATATGTCTAATCTTAATTATTATGTAGTACATTTTATATTAAAATTATTTATATATTAAATTAAAGTTTAAATATTTTTATAAGATAAATTAAAATTGAAAAATATATGCAGTATATTTATCGTAGTTGAAAGATGATAAATAAAATTTATCCATAAGTTAACCTGGAAACCTATGATAATAGGGATGGCAACGGGTAGAATACCCGCGAAAATTACCCTACCTGAACTTGAACCCGATTAATATTCTGAAAACCTGAACCCGTCCCAAACCCGATTAAAATTTATTCTCAACTACCTAAAGCCGTCCCAAATCCGATTGTTATTACCCGAAAAATATTCGAACCCGTTTAATTTTATATATTTAATTGATAATATATATAAAAAATTATTTTTATTAATAATTTATATTTAAAAAATTTAAAAATTTCAAAAAATATTTCAATTTTATTTATATAAAATAAAATTTATAAATATTTATAAACATTATTAAAAAATATATTTTTTTATATTTAATTAAATATTTATATAAACGGGTCCGGGTAATTGATACTTAACATATAAAACCCAAATCTAACCCAAACTCGTCACGGGTATTAAATTTCAAACCCGAACTCGTTTCAAACCCGATTATATACTACTCAAACCCGTCCTATTAGGATTCAATCGGATCAGATACCTATCAAAACTCGATCCGATGCTATCCCTATATGATAGCAGATTATAGGGATTTTAATAATACTCAAAATGAAGTTCAAGGATTTTTATGATACAAATTAAAATAAAGGAACATTAATAATACAACCAACTATAAATAAAATTAACCTATTTAATTTGATGAAATTTTAAATTCAAATTTTCATAATTTTATAAATAATTTTAGCTTTATTAAATTAAAATTTATTACTCAAATTAATATTTATTATAATATTTAAATTTAAAATTTTATAACTTTATATGTAATTTAATACCTTTTTCAAAAAGATATAATTTTAATAGTGTAAATAATTTATAACTATTATGATCAATTTTTTTTTAAGTTGAATCAAAACTAGAATTTGAACAAAGATTAAAAACTCTCAAAACTCATAATAAATCTATTAGTTTTTTATGAATAAATCTATTATTCTAATACTTAGCCATATCGTGAATGAGTATCTCAAAAATATTATTAATGGGAAATTATATATCAAAATTTAATTAAAATTAATTATTTAAATAAATATATATATTCGATTGATAATTATTATTTAAAAATTAAAATGCAAATTAATATAATAATTTTCTATTATACCATCCCAACTCAAATGAAAATTTTCAATTTAAATGTTTTCTCTACCTCTCCCCTCTTAATTATATATATAATTTTTTTAAAAAATTTTTCTCTCATTTCGATATTTTCTCCATCCAACCATTAGGTGAGTTGGTGATTAATTTTGAGATAAGTCAATAGAGGTTTCTTGGCAGTTTTAAGAAGTTGCGAAGTACTGGCCAAGTAACTATCAACACAAATCATGAAAGTAATCTCCAGATTCTTTCAAAGATACCTGCAGGAGAGTTACAAATATTAGATAAACAGTAACATTTACGACCTAACAACTCAGCCAAATAGCTCAATCATGATCCCAAAGTCCGTTACTCAAAATTTCTCTCTAATTACTATAAATCAACCTATTTAATCTCGATAATTACTGGTGATTCTTCATTGTTTAATGTCTGTTAAAGGTGTGATTGGTGTTAAAATGAAGCTTAAGGAACGACTGCCAAAATTTCTGGGCTCGTTCGTCCAAAGTAGTCGCGATTTGGTCAATATTTGCACCAGAAGCTAATGCTTCTCTTTCTTCTCCCTCGCCAGAAAACAATATGAAATTTGACGAGGTTCGTCGCAAACAAACGTCGACATAAAAGGAAAGAGAATACCAATGAAAACTCCTAATTTCGTGGCCCAAACAATATACTTGTGTTTCGAAAACTAATTAATATAAAAAAAAAAAAAAAAATTGCGTAGTGAAAATTTGAATTGAAACGGCTAAATTTTGAAGAAGAGAGAAAAACTATTTTAGATTTTTTTTTTTGTAAAAAATAAATAAATAAATAAGTAGAAAATAAAAGGCATCAATGGAAATGGACCTTTTGGAGTAGACTCTATGGTTTGCTTAAATTTGTGGAGCTGGAAAATTATATATTCTTGATCCATTGAAAGGGCTAGATCAAGCTATGTCATTTTCTGAAATTGACTTTGATATTTAGACAATAATTCCATCTTGATATTATATATAAAAAATAAATAAATAAATTGTAGCTATGCATTTCATTTTTAAAAGATGAATTAAATAATTAAAAAAAAAATCTTTTATGATTTTAAATAATATAACATTTTATTTTTTAAAATAAAATATAAGAAAAATTATTATTTAGTCCCACTTGATTTTTATATTTTGAAAAATATATTATTTAGTTATGTATTTTTTTTATTAAACTATTTAATCTCTCTTTTTAGTAAAATTAATTAGTATTTTTATTTTAAAAAATATTATTAAAAAAATTATTAATTTCATTAAAATATAAAGATTTAATAATACTTTTTTTCTACAATATATTGTCCTTTTTTTCTGAAATATATTAATTCTCTCGCCTTTTAAATTTTTATGGTCATAAAATTATTCATTTAGAATAAAAAAAAAATGGTTATTTTATTTTAATTTTTACTTGCAATATTATCATTAAAAAAGAGAGATTAGATGGCATAACTTAGATGGTGGAGTTTCATTTTTTTTTTTTTAGAAAAATATAAATTCATTAATATTATAAAAACCTTTAGTATTTCAAACAATTACTAGAAGGATATGATCCACTCCTATAGATTAGGTATAAAACTTATTATTATAAATAATAAAATGATTTGAATTTTTAATACAATGATATTGAAACTTTTTATTTGAAGATAAATTTTCCGAGTAATTACCGATTTTTTGTTTGATTTAGACGATAAAATAACTTTTTCAGATTTATACTCGTACCTTTTTAGGAATTTGATGCATATGATGTGAACGAATAGACCGTACTACCAAACTCCGTTGATATAAGATATACGTCCATAAATCAAGATCTAAAATTTTCAATCAAATATAATCAATGATCATACTTTAATTTATAATAACTAAAAATCAAACCTTCACAATAAAAGGGACAACATTAAAATTGAGAGAAATAAATTGAAGTTCTATCAAGAAGAATAAATCTGAGAATAAATTCTCAAAATCTCTTTATAAAGAGAGAATTTTAAAGATAATGATTTGAAATTATATATTGAATTTGTTTTTATTTTTATTTTTATTTTGAGTTTCCATTATAATTTGATGGGAAAAGATGAATATTCATAGGAAGTCAATAAAGAGATGCAAAATCCACCAGTCTCATGGACCTGCAGCCTGTAAAATGCTTGCTGCTTTCATATTCACGCTCATAGAGCTGCTTGCGATTTGTCACAAAGTTCCGTGACTTGATTGCAAATTTTTTTCCCCTTTTAATGAGGTGCGTTAAAAGTCAGACCTAACTATAAAAAGGTTTAATTTAATAATATTGAAGCCATCTCCAAAATCAAGATTTCAAATTTAAATTCTAATTTAATTTCTTCATCTATTTTTACCTATCATTTAAAATTTTTATATGATAATTTATCTAAATTATAATAAAATTAAATATAAAGATTCTTAAATTAAATATTTATAACAAGATTTATTTTCATTGTATATATTTTAATTAATTTTATATAAATTTCAATATAAATTATTAAAAAAAAAATTGCAACAAGCTTATATTATCTTATCTGCAGACCTAAAATAACTTGCATAAAGTTGAGCCAATTAATTTTATAGGAAAGGCATTTTCAGTCCATTGAGATTTGTAGTTTTCCAATTAGAAGAAGAAGAATTTAACTGCATCAGCAATTTGCAGTCTAGTCTCAACCCAGTTATGGTGTTCACAGCCCATATTATTTGATAATTGAGACATAAAATATTTCATTTATTCATAACTTGTGTAACACAATCAGAAAATAAATTGATCGGATCTAGAGATCTGCTTGTATTCTTGTTGTGCTATTTTCCTTGGTTTCTTTCTTTTGTTTTTTGGGAGTTTGTATTTGTTTGCCTGAGCATCTAATGTTGTTTGGTGAGAAGCTGCGAGAATATGGTAGGTGGTGCTTCGTTGGGGGGCCAATATCCAAATGGTCATCCATAAGGCGCAAGTGAGATAGCTAAAAGCTCTACTAACACCACCACCCTCTGCTAGTTTTTGCAATGATCTATTGCTCTGTCAATTTCCTTGGTTGGGACTCTTATGTACGTTATTTGTTGATGGATCCTGAACCAGCTTCCTTGCTTCTTTGGGAATGCTTTCGTAGGGGATTATTTGATTTGGCTACTTGCCTTGAATGGTGTTTTGGTGTTACTCGGCGAGGAAGATTCCCCAGCAGCTGTTTTTTGAGACGTCGGCGATGCACTGCTTAGCTAGTTCAGTTTTTGGCTTAGGTTTAGGTGGTTGGTTGTTTGTTTGTGTAGAATCCTTTGTATTAGAGTCTGGCTTTGGTGTTCAACCTGTAATAAAATTGATGCTTACTGTGTTTTTTATCAATAATACTACTTTACCTTCGATAAAATAATAATAATAATAATAATAATAATAATGAAGTCAAGTGGAGGTTCACCAAGGCATCAAATGACAAGGGAAAAGAAAAAATTTGAGAAACTTAAAATTTTCTTTTAATTCTAATTTTAGTTGATAGAACTGACACTCTCCCTGAATTATTCAAGAGTCAACTCTCATTCAACCTGGATGATGATGATGATGATGAAGACAAAGCTCCAACTCTGACTCAACCAGACTAAAGAGGAAAATCTCTAACGTCTAATCTATGTCTTGTTCATTTTACTAAATTTCATCTAAACAATGAAGTAAATTGCAACAACCACATATGCATATTTTCAAAATTCAAGGAGGTGACTGAGACTTTTAGACTGTACCTTCAAAATAAACATTCAGCCAAGGCAAATATTAAAACTAAACAAATTTAAATTAGTCAATTTGAGTCTTCGCAATCACCAGAAGTATTCAAATATTTTGATAATGTTATGAAAGAACTTATCAGGTTAATATCGATCGAACTTATAATTCCAAAATTTTTAAGCACCAAGTTTCTCTTTGTTCTGATTTTGGTCCGACCATTGACAAATTAAATCCCACATGGCATAAAATAATTTAGTTAAATATTCTTTGCCTTTAAATCCCACATGGAATAAAATAATTTACTTGAATATTCTTTGCCTTTTTTATTGGTTTTAATAATGCTAGTGCAAATATCACATTTATTATTTTTTCAAGTTAGAGAAAAGAAAACACACACAGATTAGAAACAGGAACCATGATAATTTTAACAGAGTTCTTAATCCTATATAATATACCAATCAATCTTAGATAATAGACTTTTTTTTGTATTAGATGTGCTTAAATCCTTGAATATTTATATTCAATCTATTAAAATGTTCTTTATTTTTTTTTTTAATAGAAACATGATAATATAATGAAAAAGTGGAAACATTTTTATAGTGAAAATGGCCTACATAACATGAAATTCTACTTATAAAATGTTAAATTAAACTTACGAGCATAAAAATTTATTGTGTATTCTTTGAATCTTATTATCCTAATTTTGTTTGTAACTCAAAAAATTAGTCCATGTAAAAAAATTTGTAATGCTTTGCAAGTTTTTAATGATTCCACATACACTGTTGAGTTGTTGTTATTCTAAAAGAGCATAAAAATAATCCAAAGTAGAAGGAATCAATTGGTGCCACAAAACAGACTCCATTATTTTAAAGTATTTTTATAATTTTTCTTGTTTCTATTTTTTTTTTATCATAGAGAAAATTTTATGATTTACATGAAATTTTAATGAAATATTATGCATATGTAGGAATAGAGATAAATTTTTAAAAACTATACAAGAGGTAAAACAAAGTGTAGTAGATATGAAATTAAAATTTTTTTATTTTCTCTTTACAATAAAATAATAGATATATTTTTTCAAAATTGTAAACTCATGTATTTTTTCACTCGTTGTAATTAAATCATATATATATAATAATTTCTGTATTTAATAAATTTCCTTTAATTTTTTTTCAATATTTACATATACATGTACATAATTGTTTGCAATTAAAAAAAAAACATTTATAGCCAATTCAAATTCAAAATCAAAATCACACCAAACTGGTACATGCTCAAAACCCAAACCCATAACCAGCTGCAACCATTGTTATTTTGAATTAAGGTGGTGTTTGATTCATCTATTGGATGCAACTGATAGACACCCAAACAGGTGAACTAGAGTATTTTATAAATTTAAAAAAATAAAATTAATAACTGATAAATAGCTAATATGATACTCATCAGTTACAATTTGTATCAACTCTATTTTTAAATTTACTAATTTGATTTAATTTTTTATTTTGATCATTTTTTTTATTTAACTTAAAAATTAATATTATTTATACTTTTATGTTTTTCATTTAAAATTTTAACATTTTAATTAACACATTTCAACTTATAAAATATTTTTTTATTAATAATATATTTTTATTAATAACATAAAATATAAAAAATTTATTTATATCTAAAAACTTAAAATTAATTATAAATTTTTTCTTTATTAACAATAATAATTACTTTATTATTTTATCTATATTTTTTAAATTATTTAATTATTTTTTAAAAAATTTAATTATTTTTTTATTTAAATAATAAAATAAATAATATAATATAATAAATTTATAATTTTATATTTATTTTAATAATAAAATAAATTATATAATATATACCCTTATTAGTCATTCACATATTAACAGCAGCAGTTAAATATAGTTTCACCAAACACTTAATATAAATCACTACCAGCTATAAATATCAGTTGACAGTAACAACTATCCGCTAACAGTTACAGTTAAACTAAACTGCCCCTAAAACCGAAATTGTTGAGAACGGGTCATCGTCCCCTTCCTCGAACTGGAACTGCCGGTTGCAGTCCAGATCGACCAGTGGCCACGGCTAGCACAGCCTAAACGCATCAAATGCGTAACAATTTGTACCAGACAACTTGTACCAAACAGACATCCGAAAAACAGGACCACAACCACGCATGCTGGTCAAAACGTCCTAGACACAAAGGCATGTGGGATGTTTGGGGATCATATAAGTCTGACTAATCCAATAAATTGAAAATCTAATCCTTGCAATACTGGAATAAATCACGGATATCATCCTGATTGTTAAATAAATGTCTATGAACCGTCATAACACACACACACAACTAAATAAGAAAGCTGGTGGTCCAACCCAGTTTGTTCTGTCTGAACCCTCTTAGCGATGGGACTTTATTCTATTGAAATCATAAATAATTTTTCATGACATACGCAAGTTGCAAAATAGAAACAAATGAATAACAGTTCCAAAAAATCCTAAACAGTAATTGAAAACCATACCAGACCAACATAGCAGGCAATAAAAATAGAAAGATAAGAATCAGACTTTCATCCATGTGACTCAACTACAACTTTTTTTTCTCCTCACAGACTTGTTTCATATAAAATGTTTATTATTAAAAACTCTAGCTAAAAGGTAAACAGAGAAATATATGCAGTCTAGCTTGTATTGACCACCTCAAATGGAAATTTCTTGCTTTTTTATGTCATGCCACAAATCAAATGGGCACCAGTTTCACTTGAAAGATTATTTTGCACGGGCATAAACCAAATAGAACCAGACTATCACTTCTCATGTAGCAAAACAAGGCATAAGTCTATCCAGCTTATGCTCAATGGCTGTTCTAATGCAGCCAAATAACTGTTGGGACCAAGCCACTTGAGAGTTGAGAGTTGAGACCCTAATCTGACTGCTTGAAACAAGAGGTTCAACTATTATTTTCAATACAGAAAATAGGAAATTTTAGTTGGCCATAAGCCTAACAGTTCAGTGGCTAAAGCCTGCAGTGCCTGGAAGCATTAACATCCAGAGATCAAACCCTAAAGCTATCAACCTCACTAAGATATAACTAATAAGGTGAATCAGGGAAAGGAAGTAGCTCTATTTGCGTAATCAGGGCTCAATGGAAAATTTTTAGAAAATAAAAAAGCCTCCTCTTGCTAAAGAGAAAGAAAGAAAAAAAGTAAGGGCCGGAAAAAAAAAATAAAGATCATGATTCGTCAAGATCAAAGTTCAAAAGTTGCACCTGAAATTCAACTTCCATAAATTTCTCACCAGGCTCCAATGATGCACAATATAGTTTGATTGCCTATCATAAATTCAGCAATTCCTGAATCAAATCCAAAATCCTAAAGTAAATTATCACCATCCCGTCTAGCCACAATCCCTCCAATCCTATGCTCCCATCCCGTTCTCCCAAAAAAGAAAAAAGATTAAGAAAAAATGGAGTTTAGGAGAAAAGACAGCTAAATCTCACTTCAGAAATCAACTTCAATAAATATGCCTACTCAATTCCTCTGCTCAAATTCTCTGACAGTGTTGAGGATTACACCTGATCATAACAAGATAAATATAAGTCTCTTAAAGAAATGACAGTTAAGCGATGGATTCTCATATATGCCACTCACCCACCACTCATCATGCTACAGAACTTAAATAAAACAAGAATAAATATGAAAAAAATAAGCAACCCAGTGACCAAGATGAAGCAGTAAAAAGAAAAGAAAAATATAAATAAATAAAATTGACTACTTTATAGGAGGAAAAGTAGAAGCAAGCAATCCATTTATTCTTGAATTTTCTTTTGTGAACGTATACGCCTCTCATCAATCTAACAAAAAAGCCTTAAAACTATAAAACCTGACTCAATATCGTTCCCATTATTATAATCATGATACAACAAATGCAACATATGAATATAACTTTTCTGATGTATCACCTGAATCACCTCAACCACTAGTTAGCCTTTCATGATCATGCTGTTGCCTCCCTAATTTATCCTCTCAAGGTCGTTCATAGGGCATCCATGCATAGACAAGAGCCAGCTCTGCGAAGTTGGTTCCATATTCTGCACTATATGGAAAAAAAAAAAAAAAAAACAAAAAACAAAAAAAAAAGGGCAAACACACTGAATGGAAGCATTGACCTGCTAAAGCAGAATCTCTTATGAAATTTACAAGGTGAAAATAGAGAACCCATGAGCTCATTAAGCTATGACACGCCTTAAATAACTTTCTCCCATGCACTCTACAGAACAACCCTCCCAAAATTCTCTTGATCAAGTTGATATCTTAACTCCCCAAGTTGACTCTGCATAGAAAGTGGAAGATTAGAGCATAAAAATGCATAATTAAAGAAAATTTCTAAAACTAAAATTACTTAACCCCAAATTTTAAAAAACCGGGGGGTAATTACATCTCATTAGTAAAATTCAACCATGAAAATGCCCAAGTTCATCCTATAGACTGACACGGGCACAAGTGCAGTGCTTTCTCAATAATAATTTTCTATTTATAGTTCAACTTAGTTCAACTTTATCCGAAGCCTCTCTCTATCAAGATCAGAAATAAGGCCCGATACCCATCAAAATGTGGAACCAAAATTTTCCATCGACGGACCATCGCTCAATTGTTCAACTAATCCAAGCAAAACAGAAATAAATATTAAAGAAAAGAAGCCAAACCTTGGACACAGCCTCAGCAATAAGCCTTCCAGACTCAATCGCCTCCGCTTGCCCATCTCGAACCGCCAGACAATCTCTCGGCGTCTCGAACAAAGAAAGCGAGAACTGCTTAGAAACAACACCAACATCGAAATAAATAACACCAGAACTGGGTACATCGACCCGAATACCCTTGACCGGAAACCACAAAAACAACTCCTGAGCAGAAATTCCAGACAAGGCCCCGATCTGGCCGTAGCTCAAAGTCCCTGAAACATTCCTATCGTAATGCAATTCGCTCTCGAACTTAGCGTTGCAAGCCTGATCCAAGTGGACCAAGAAATGGCCCGTACCATTGATTGTGAAATCTTTAACGCCCTTAGGGAATAGGCCCATGGGCAGCCCATGGTCCTTAAGAACATCGTAGACTGATGAATCCTCCTCCCATGGATTGACACCTGGGATTGAGATTGCGAGATAGAGAATAATAAGTGAAAGCAAAGGCAAGAAACGAACCATGTTTTTGCCCTTTTCTTCTGTTTTGGTGTACCTGTGCGCGCGTTAGAGCATGAATTTAATGGTGCAAGATCAGGAAACTCTGTTTGTTTCTGGCGGTGGTGGTGTGATGAGCTGACGCCTGACGCCCTTTTTATGTTACAGTGAGGTGAGATTAGGGATGGGGTTTAGGGATTGTTCATCACAGAAATGGAGAAAATCAGAAACAAAGAAGGTTTTAACTAGGAGACAGTGCACAGTAGTGCCAGCTTCAATACAGAGAGGATTATTAAGAAACTGATCAATCATTGGTGGTGATTGTGCGGTCCTCTGTTTTATAATCTTCTGCGATCAATTCTATTTTGGGGTACCTGCCTGCTTCCCAATAGTGTTATAACACGTAAGAAAATTTGCGGTATTTTTGTAATTTAGAAGGGGCAATTTTGTAAGATGAGTTGGCGACCAGCTGAAATATCAATCAACATGTGTAGCGGTAGTTAGCACGAAAGGTGGGTATTTTTAGCACGAAAGGTGGGGACACGCGGCGCGTGGGAAAAGCGTAGTGGCAGTCGAGGGTGTGGAAGGTGGTGCAAAGTTGGCTTCGGGAATTTTATAGAAAGAGCTAAGTACATGAGGAAAGCGTGAGTAGAGTTAACAAGTGGTAAAAAGAGGCGCGTTTGGTAACAAGTTGAGAGGAATCTGTGAAAAGCAGCTAGCAACGGCTGGTGTTTGTGAAAAATAATTTATATATAAAAAATATATTTTATATTTTATTATAATATATATTTATATCATCTTTTAAAAAGATAGAATTTCTTTTTAAAATAATTTATTTTTTTTATTAGAAAAAATTTTTAACTTATTTTTTAAAATTTTTTAAATATTAAAAAATATAAAAATATTTTTCATAAAACAACAGAATCTAAAGTTTAAATGTGTATAAAAAAAAATTAGAAGAGGAGAGACATGGCATGTGAATTGTGAAGGATATGATTATGATTTTGTCTTCACATAAAAAAAATAAATAAATAATTTAATTGCAGACAGTTTTATAGGATGTGTTTGTGAATTATTATTGTTTGTATTTATGTGAAAGTGCTTCAACATTTCTATCATTTTGCTTATTCTCTCTAACCTTATAATTTCATTACTCAACTTCACTAATAATGTATTTATAGTTAAAGTCAATATAATCATTTCTCTTAAAGAATTTTTTTAAGGTAATAATAATAATAATAATAATAATAATAATAATAATAATAATAATAATACAAGACTTAATGGATCTGGTTTGATTATCTACCTCCAGCCCAAGCTCATAGCCAGTAGGGGTGAGCATTCGATTCAAACCGAATCAAATCGAATCGAATCGCTCTATTTCGAATCGATTCAGTTCAAACCCATCGATTTTAATTTTTCATTGATTTTTTAATTTATATTTGATTTTCAAATTATTTGATCTAATGTTGACTTTGGTTTGAACCTAATAACCATTAATCAATAAAATTAAACAATTTATATATATATTAAATATAATTCATAAATTTCTCATAAAAATAAATTTCTCACAAAAATAAATCAATTTAAAAATCAATTAGGTTCGATTTGAATATATAAAATTACTATTCAATTCGGTTCAATTTAACTGATTTTTTTCTCTTCAAAACTGAACCGAATCAAAATAATCGAAATTTTTATAATATAAAGCAAAACCGAACCGATTGAATTTTAAAACCCAACAAATTAAATCGAATTGATTCGTTTCGGTTTGATTTTTTAGTTTAAACCGAAATCTGCTCACCCTTAATAGCCAGAGCTTGGTTCTTGAAATTTTAAGCCCAAATATTTTATTTTTTTAATCTATATTTTTTTTTTGCAAAATTACTGCTACATTTAATAAGTTGTAATATAATATAATATAATTAATTTTTAAATTAATTAAAATATTTAATTACATTACATTATAATTAACTAAATACATTTATAATGCAAAATAAATAGAAAACAACTAAATCATATAAAATATAATAATTTAAATAATTAATAATATTTTTTATAATTAGTGATTTCACTAAATTTAAAGTCCATATTAAAATTATTTAAAATTTTTGAATGTATCAAATTGATGTGAAAAATATGTCAAATACTAAAAAAGATAACTTTATATTATTATGCATAAATTAACATGAAAATCGCTTCACTATAATTTCATTCGGAATATAATAATTCAATTGAATTTTTATATAATTATACTTAATTTTTATCTTTTTTAAATTATTTTTTTTAAAGTTAAAAAATTCGAGCTCTTTTATTTTAAAAATGATAATTGAAAAAAAAAAGAAATTAATTAAATAATTTATTTTAAAATTCTAATTCAAACATGGGGTATTATTATAAATTACTAAATTAGCATATATATATATATAACAGTAAAAAGTCATCCTTAACCTTACCATTTCATTGCTTTTTTTTTTTTTTAATTTTTCTAATTACATGTGTTGCAGTAAATCTGCTGTGAAATATGACGTGTGCCAATGAGTCAGCAAGCAAACACTCCCTTAAAAAGACCATGTATATATGTGTGTGCAAATTATTTTTAAATTATTTAATTATTATTTTTTTGTTAAAAACAATTTTAAAATAAATTAATTCCAATAAAGTATAATTCATTGTTTTAACTACAATATTATAATCAATTTATCCCATTATGATTCTTTATTTTTTGTCTTTATTTTTTTTTATAAATTTTTATTTTATTACTATAAATAAATATAATTTTCACATGATATAACTTTAAATTTTTAGATATATTATCTCACATTTTTTGTTTTTTATTTAAGTATTTAATTTATTAATTGAAATTTTAAATTTTATTTATTTATTTTAATTGTTAAATCACTAAAATGTTTATATACTAATTTAAATGATTTCTTTTACTATTTTTTGTTATTATCATTTTAATTTTTTTAATCATTTGACTATTTAATTACTAATTTTTTGTTAATTATTATTATCATCTTTATTGAATCAATTTTAAGATAACTTCATTTTATGTTAAATTAAATTTTATTTTAGACATCAATATTATATTAATGAAATATTATACTTTTTTTCTCATTACAAAAAAATATAATAATAAAAAATTGTTGTTGATCTATTTTAGCAGTATTTTTAGTGCTTTTCTTTTTATTTTTACTACAAGCGCTACTCTAAAATAGTAAAATTTTGATTCACCCTATTATTATTTTATTATAATTTAGTAATTATTATTATCTAAAAAGTATTAAAAATTAATATTTATAGACATTTTTCATAATATCTGTCACGACCCAACCTATGGGCCGGACCGGCACTAGGACCTGGGCCAGCCTAAAGCCCCCGAGGCCCGTAGTAAGCCTAACTGTTCATTAACCCAACTCTAAGGCCCATTTGGGCCCAATTTCAAGAAAACAAACGGACAGAGTCCGGCCATAAAATGGACTTACCAACGGGGAGTTTTCGACTCACCCGACCTGTAAACACAATATATAGTCAATTGGGGAGCTCAGCTCACCCTCCACATACTCATCAACATAATAATAAATGGGAGCTCAGCTCCCTCATCCAATCCATCAAACATGCATAGTATATTAAGTTTACAGGTCCCAAAATAATAATTTAGTTTACAGACCCAAATCAAATAAACATTTCTAACACATGCGGAAATTCTAAGATTAAACAAATTTATACGAACATAGTAATCGACCTGCGAGGGAGAAAGCAGGTTAACCTCAAAAAAATATCCTCCTGTGGCCTGTAAAAATTTTTGAACAGGAGTGAGCGTTCGACTCAGAGAGTAAAATATCAATTTTAACCATAATCTCTATAACTATCTAAAACTAATGCACCCTGTAGAGTGATATGCAACATCAACTACTTTTTCTCATCATTACATCAAATTGGTAATTTGGAGCACTCACACACTGTAGTATCAATCATAACATATGGAAGTCGATCCCTATACGACTCTCTTAAATCCAACCCGTGCCAAATAATTACTCAAGCTCGGACTTCCACTTAATAACCAAATCGAGGGTCCCAGCGAATTACTCAAGCCGTGACTACCCCTCGAAGGATCGGGTCCCAGCGAATTACTCAAGCCGTGACTACCCCGTCCTATCCATAGTCCACACCACATCACACGCACGCCAACGCACGCACACTGCTCCAAATTACCACAACAACATCCATGGCACATCAACAGTTATGGATGCAACATAAATCGTGCCTAGAGTTTAACTACATAAATATATACATATAAGTGATGCATGGGCATGCTTGAACATATAATAATATCGAAATTACAATTAAAATTAATATTCTACTCACAGACTTGACGATGGTCACTGAGGCGGCTGAGCGGAGGAAGAAGGCATCCTGCTCACGACAATTTTATTACAATCATTTAATAAATTTGACTCAATACAAACAAAGAAAAAAGATCAATACGTCCTAAGTCGTGCCGAAAATCCGGCAGAGTCTCCCCTATACCTAGGACCTACCCAACCTGCAAAATGGCTCAAAACACACTTCTATATTCACAATCCATATATCCACAGTTCAATCATATCACACAGCCCCTCCTGGGCCCATCAAATCAATCATCCATCACAATACACAAAATTTCAATTTAGTCCTTATTATTGATCATTTTTGCAAAAACTGCCCAAACAAGCTCTAAAAATTATAAAACTTTGCCCCGCGGTCCTTAGCAATATTACTAAGCTATTGCAAAAAGAATCGTAATTTTCTAAGCTACCACAAATATTTTATGGATTTTTAATCCTATTTAAGCACTAGAAAATTATGAAAAAGCAAGGTTCGGGTTTACCTTTACCGATTCCGACTTCGGGAACGCGCTCGGGATGCCTGACAATGGTGGGATAGCCAAAACCTCGATCCAATTCGGAGACTTTTCCGGTAGCTGGTCTGTCTGGCCGGAAATTCACAAATCCGGACAACTGTCGAATTTCCGCGAATTGAGGATACCTACACGAAGCCTAATAATAATATATAAAAAAAATCAGGGGTGTTACATTCTTCCCCCCTTACAGAAAATTCGTCCTCGAATTTTACACAAGGCAGAATAAAGCACATTATTACACATTGAACAGATAAGGGTACTTGCTACGCATGTCCCGTTCTGACTCCCAGGTGCACTCTTCCACTGACTGACTCCTCCACAAAACCTTAACCATAGGGATCTGTTTTGATCTCAACTGTCTCACTTGGTAGTCCACTATGGCTACAGGCTGCTCCTCAAATGTCAAGTTCTCTTTTAGCTCTATCACATCCGGCTGCAGTACATGAGAAGGATCGGGAATGTGTTTCCTGAGCATGGAGATGTGAAACACGGGATGAACGTGAGAGAGGTTGGGTGGTAGCTCCAACCGGTAGGCAACTGCTCCAACTCTATCCGTAACCTCAAAAGGTCCGATATACCGAGGTGCCAACTTGCCCTTCTTTCCAAATCTCATGACTCCCTTCATTGGAGAAACCTTCAGGAATACATAGTCGCCATCGCAAACTCCACATCCCTCCGTCTCGGGATCTGCATAACTCTTCGCTTCATCGAAAGTCGCCTCGATCGTTCCTCGATTAAAGGAACTACCTCTGAAGTGTACTGCACTAGGTCTACATCATGCACCTTCGCTTCCCCCATTTCTGTCCAACACAGAGGAGACCTACACTTCCTTCCATATAGTGCCTCATAGGGTGCCATCCCTATGCTGGAGTGATAACTGTTGTTGTAGGCAAACTCCACCAAAGCTAGCTGCTCATCCCATTGACCTCCAAAATCCAAGACACTCATGCGAAGCATGTCTTCCAGTGTTTGGATTGTCCTTTCGGACTGTCCGTCTGTCTGAGGGTGGAAAGCCGTACTGAAGTTCAACTGTGTGCCAAGTGCCTCCTGCAACTTTCTCCAAAACCGAAGTGAATCGGGGCCCTCTCGGATATTATGGGCGGAACTCCATGCAATCTGACTATTTCTCAAATGTAGAGCCGGGCATACTGTGCCACAGAATATGTAGTATTCACAGGTAAGAAGTGAGCTGATTTGGTCAAACGGTCTACAATTACCCATATCGAATCACATTCTCGCGTGGTACGAGGCAACCCAGTCACAAAATCCATAGTAATCATTTCCCACTTCCATTCTGGGATAGGGAGCTCTTGCAGCTTCCCTGACGGTCTCTGGTGTTCAAACTTCACCTTCTGACAAGTCAAGCACTTGGACACAAAGTCTGCTATGTCTCTCTTCATGCCATTCCACCGGTAGCTATCTTTCACATCATGGTACATTTTGGTGGAACCTGGGTGGACATTGTACAGTATATAGTGTGCCTCTCGCATGATTTCATTCCTGAGGTTGCCCACATTGGGCACACATATCCTAGAACCTTGCACTAGGGCGCCATCATTGGCAAATCCAAACTCACCACCTTCACCTTGCTGTACTCTTTCTATGATCTTCATTAATTGTTGGTCTCTGTGTTGGGAAACTCTAACTCTATCTCGCAAGTCTGGCCTTACTGAAAAATGAGCCAACAAGACCCCCTCATCTGAAAGATCTAGGATTAAACCTTGATCCATCAACTCATGTACTTCCTGAATCAACGGTCTCTTCTCTGCTGAAATGTGCGCCAAACTGCCAGAAGATTTTCTGCTTA
Organism: Hevea brasiliensis; assembly: GCF_030052815.1. NCBI lineage: Eukaryota > Viridiplantae > Streptophyta > Magnoliopsida > Malpighiales > Euphorbiaceae > Hevea > Hevea brasiliensis. Next base: position 8,528,728 of record NC_079502.1, read on the forward strand.
AAGCATCTGCTACTACATTGGCCTTCCCAGGGTGGTACTGGATGGTGCAATCATAGTCTTCCAGAAGCTCCATCCATCTCCTCTGTCTCAAGTTTAAATCCCTCTGTTGGAAGATGTACTTCAAACTCTTATAGTCGGTGTATATCTCGCACACTTCACCATACAGGTAGTGTCTCCAGATTTTTAGTGCAAAGACTACAGCCGCCATTTCCAAATCATGGGTGGGATAGTTCTGCTCATGCCTCTTCAGCTGCCTTGAAGCATAAGCCACTACTTTTCCATTCCGCATCAAAACACACCCTAGGCCAACTCTGAAGGAGTCACAGTACACGGTGTATCCTTCACCGCTCATAGGTAGTGTTAACACAGGGGCAGTGGTTAGACACTCCTTATCCTCATCATTATAACTGACTCTATCGAGCTCTCTTCCTGTCCTTTGTATCTTATCTACTTCCCTTTTCCTATTTTTGGTATTGTTGGTATCTTTTCAACCTGCTGTACTTATTCCTTAATTTTAGTCCTATCTCATCCTTACACCTTTTCCTTCAAAGATGTCTATCCCATCATCAACTTTAACTTTCTTTTTATTTCTTAGTCTTATCTTGATTACTAGTTCCATTACTTCGGGAATTCTAACCTTACGATTTTCTCCTACCAGCACATTCTTCACCTTTTGTAACACTTATAATTAACCATAGAAAATTCGTTTTTGTAACCCCTTTCCCAACTTAACTATCAGAACATTATCATTCCCTACCCGCCTTAGTAGGAAATTGCTTATCCTGGATAGATATGAGCCCCAGAAACTATAAGTTCCATCTGAACTAACATGGCTGTGGGAAATGTGTGCCATGCCGTAATTCTAAACAAAATACTTTATGTGTTCATTCTCCTTAATATACTCACATATACTGCCTATAGCTTTCCAAATTTTAGCCTCAACTTTTCCCATTAGTAACAATTTCATCTATTGAAACTCATCCATAAATAGTACTTCATCTAGCTCATAGTTTAGAACAGTCGCAAACCTTAGTAGCTAACTCAATTTAACTCCTGTCATTACTCTGATCGTCCTTTCATACTTAACACTAGGTATGCACTTACTGTCATTCTCATATCAGGAAATTGTATATGAATTGGTGCCTATTAAAATCTCAAATAACTAGGTCTCCTTGCCTCAATTTCTGTTCCTTATACAGCCCTCTAAAACCAATAGCACAAGCTAAACTTAGATAGAAAGTATCCTCTTATATTCAACTACACCCGATTGTCATATTATAACGTTTCACCTAAGTTTCTTGGTCTTTCTCTCCAAATTTCATCATCTCCTAGCACAATTATGCTCTACCTATAAGGTATCATCTGCATGAACCCTTTACCGTACCATTTTCCTTCTTGACATAATATTTTATAATTTATTGACTTTACTTATACTCGACCTATGATTCATATCTATCATCGTTTTTATTGTGCCCTTAACTTTTGTTGATTCCTGAAAGATTTCTCTCACTAATAAATTCTTCCAACACTAATTCCACCCTTATCTAGGGTCATTAATTTGATCCTTGAACTTTCTAGTGATTTATAACCATCCAGACTTGTCACTTTTCGTTCTACCCCTACTATTGTTCTGTCGTTATTGCTTCACTACAAAGTGATTCTGTTGATCACACTAAAAATGTTTGCCTGACATTCATAACGAACCTCTAACTACCTTCTCACTATCTCAAAAGTCTAACCTAAAACCTATGTGTCATTATCTATCATTCTTTTCCTCTCATCATACCTATTTGATCCCTTAGACTGACTTTTATTCAACTTACTGCTTACTAACTTCTTCTTCTCTGCCTAATTAGATAGTCCACAATATCATCGCACACCTTCTAGCTTTTACTCATTATTATTGTATTCCATACCTCCATCACTGTTCTTACTAATGTGGTCCCATTTTGGGTTTTCCATCCTTGTCATTCTCCTTGCCAAGAATAACACTTAGCCTACCCTATATCTTAACTTTGTTCCTTTTGTTACGCGCCCTTTAGGTTGTCCTTTCATTTATTTCATTTTTCTTATCCAAAATAGAACTTAACTATTATATCCCTGGTTCCATTCTTCTTTCTAACATGACAGCTGTACCTGCTAACTATATCTTTTAGAGTCTCTACCACGTTATCATATGTCTGTGCTACTCAGATTTGGTCCTTTGACCACTCTAGCTAGTACTCCCACTGGCACTTAGATTATATTGCATCTGTAATCAATTATCCCAATTTTCATTCTACACTTTCTCTATCTCGTGATTTATCTTCGCTAATTTATTACTCTTAACACTATTATAATTAGATTATACTACTGTTTGAACAATATGAAGTCAGAAAGGAACTCAGGAAATTGCAGTCATACCTTTATCGTATGATTTCTATTCTTATCCTTTAGCTTACATAATACCCTTACTACCTCGAGAACTGATTCTGCAGTAATTTTATTATTATTATTATTATTATTATTATTATTATTATTATTATTATTATTATTATTATTATTATTATTATTATTATTATTATTATTATTATTATTATTATTATTATTTTCCATGTTTACTCAACTAGCCAAAACTTAAGATTCCGGGTACCCAAACCCGTCATCCAATTCAAAGGATTTACATCCATCATGATCTGATTATATATGATTCCTATAATGGAACTTGTATCATCTGCAGGATACCCCAGCCAACTACTCTCTACCACACTCTACAGTCCCATCTGGGGCACTATTTGGTTGGTCACCATTATTAGTAATAACTTTCGATCCCTTCTGAAAAGATAGGACTACACCCTAACTTGCTGCAACAAAGGTACTACATTTACCACCTTGCCCAAACCATGTCAAATTAATGACTCTCCTATCATATCATATCTCTGTGAATCATCAATTCATAGTTTCGACCTTCCCTAGGTAGTAGGGTTGTACTTTATTCCATACTAATACACACAAGGTATACTATTCTCACTAATCTCTAAGCAAAATGTTTGTCATACTGCAAAAATCATCCAAAATTCCATACCGAAGACTAGATGGTCTCACTCTATAGGTGTCACCTTTACTTTGCAACTAGTCCGAAACTTCTGGTCTGATGGCAACTTTTACTGTAACTCTAGCTCATGCTAGGGTAACTGAGTCATTGACTTTAGTTACCACCCAACTGTGACCTTTCGATATTCTAGCTCTAGACTCTTGTCGGGAGTTCCCAACTCCTCTGAGATATAGAACTGCGTTGCAGTATTATTGTACCAAAGCAGACCGCTGCAACATCCTCATCTTAAGCACTTCAGGGAAGTACTCAGATCTACTCAATAATCTCATGTCGATGCTGTGTCTGCGACTTACAGAGCAGACATCGAGAACATTGTATAGTTACTACGATACGTCCTGACCGACTAGGTCTCCTAATTTCTTATCTCTCTTGAATCTTCTATTATCATAAACTTATTCTGGGTCACCCAGTGATGATGCCAAGGTGGTATCCTCATCTTTATCTAGGGCAACTGTACTTTCAAGACTCACCTTTATGTACTCGTGCCTTGCACGAAATGGGCACACCATTTAAACCCATACAGACAGAAACATAGCATTTCTTGGAGTACGTATCCTCATGATAGACCTCAACATGTCTGCTAACTCTATTTCACATTTCTATGTACTCCACGAAAATCAAGACACTAACTGAGGTACTTTTATATTTCCCGAGGTATAACGCTTCTCTAGAAACAAAGAATTACAGAAAAGACAAATCAGAATCCTATGCTCCGCATGTAACATCCTAACAAGACTCTTTTTTTACACTCCCAATTATATTCTTTCCCATGAATCTAGAGCCTAAGCTCTGATACCACATTTGTCACGACCCAACCTATGGGCCGGACCGGCACTAGGACCTGGGCCAGCCTAAAGCCCCCGAGGCCCGTAGTAAGTCTAACTGTTCATTAACCCAACTCTAAGGCCCATTTGGGCCCAATTTCAAGAAAATAAACGGACAGAGTCCGGCCATAAAATGGACTTACCAACGGGGAGTTTTCGACTCACCCGACCTGTAAACACAATATATAGTCAATTGGGGAGCTCAGCTCACCCTCCACATACTCATCAACATAATAATAAATGGGAGCTCAGCTCCCTCATCCAATCCATCAAACATGCATAGCATATTAAGTTTACAGGTCCCAAAATAATAATTTAGTTTACAGACCCAAATCAAATAAACATTTCTAACACATGCGGAAATTCTAAGATTAAACAAATTTATACGAACATAGTAATCGACCTGCGAGGGAGAAAGCAGGTTAACCTCAAAAAAATATCCTCCTGTGGCCTGTAAAAATTTTTGAACAGGAGTGAGCGTTCGACTCAGAGAGTAAAATATCAATTTTAACCATAATCTCTATAACTATCTAAAACTAATGCACCCTGTAGAGTGAAATGCAACATCAACAACATTTTCACATCATAACATCAAAAAGGTAATTTGGAGCACTCACACACCCTGTAGTATCAATCATAACATATGGGAGCTGATCCCCTATACAGCTCTCTTAAATCCAACCTGGTGCCAGCGAATTACTCAAGCTCGGACTTCCACTTAATAACCAAATCGAGGGTCCCAGCGAATTACTCAAGCCGTGACTACCCCTCGAAGGATCGGGTCCCAGCGAATTACTCGGTAGTGACTACCCGTCCTATCCATAGTCCACACCAC